>NW_020655601.1:0-92429 GCF_003589595.1 Hyposmocoma kahamanoa | reverse complement strand
CGCGGATGCAGTCAGGATTTCGTTAGAAATTTAGCACGACATCTGCGTTGATGCATATTACTGACGACATCTTGACTGCTGCTGACTATGGAAAGGGTATTATTCTGGTACTACTCGATTACCCGAGCTTTCGATTGTGTCTCCACGAAGTTACTCATTGTTAAAATGAAATCCGATCGACCGCAGTATGTAAATGGTTCACCTCGTACTTTACCAATCATAGCCAGGCGGTTTTGAATTCCGACGGTAGAGGCAGTCTTAGGAAATCTAGACCGCTTAACTTGAGACGAGGTGTGATTCAGGGCTCTATGCTAGGACCTATCCTCTTTTCCCTATTCGAGTAACTTGCCATCTAGTATCACCCATTGCCATTACCATTTGTACGCTGATGATACAAAGTTGTACATCCACATTTCACCAGATCCTAATGACGTTATGGCAACTGTTAGCACAATATGTTCGAACTTGGATTCAGTGGCCGACTAGTCTGACCGTCATGGCCTCGTTCTGAATCCAGGAAAGAGTGTTTTTATCGTTTTTGGTACGTATAAACAAATCAAGTTAATTCAGGTTATGGATCCTGTGATAACTATTAAGGGTACTCTAATTCCAAGGCAGCATTATGCTCGCAATCTCGGTCTTCTCATGAATGAAGAGCTTAGATTCGAACAACATGTTCTCCAGAAAATAGGTCGTTGTTTTGGCGCCCTTAGATCCCTATATAATTTGGCAAGTTGTTTAAGTCCAAAAATACGGTTGCGATTATGTATTGCACTGGTGTTACCTCATGTGCAGTACTGTGACTTCGTTTTTGGCACTCGTCTGTATGTTAAGACTAGAAAGAGTGCAAAATTCTTGTATGCCTTACTTAGAACACGTAAAAGAGAACATATTTCACCGTATCTTCTCGATAAGAAACAGCTTAACATTGCCAATTCTAGAGTACTAATATTAGCCTGCTTTGTACAATCTTTGCATAAGTTTAAGGTTCCGATTTACCACTTGGAAAAACTGGTGCCGAAAAGCAGTTTTTCTTTTTTGCGAGATCGGTTTCATATTTATAAGTTACCTCTCTTATACTTTAGTCGGGACTTCGGGTTGTTTTAAATACACCGCTTCCAAGGAGTGGAATGATCTTCCCCCGCTTTTGCGACACTGTCATATTTTGTCATTACGTATTTTCCGTAAGAAGTGTTTTAATTGGTTATTGTCCAGTCTAACCATGGAGGTAGGCATTGTAGTGTAGTTGTGTGTGGATAGTGCTCTGTGTGTAATAGTAGTGAAAAAATCTATGTAACGATTCGTGTGTGGTAAATATCTAATAATCGGCTTGAAATTATAGAACTAGAATGATAATGTGTGTTAGTTCTTCTTTTTGTGATCATGGTAGGCTGTCACAGAATATCCGCGGCGTTGTGAAACAATCCGTCATTGTGCTGAGCTACAGACATTTTTATCTCACACCACTATTGTTACTAAACACTGTGTAGAACTTTTATATATTTTTTACTTATTAAGGTGTGGAGATAAATAAACGACTTTATTATTATTATTATTAGTATTATTCGAACGACGTCGTCTAGCATACCGTGCCAGATGCTATACCAACTGAACCACGGAACGAACCACGGATTTTTATATGTGTTTGTTTTTTTTCAACGGCTTTTTAGCCGGCCGGATCGAAGGAATTTTTTCGGAGTGTTCGATCTTTGTAGTAATAATATATTTTTACGGACATACGAAATCTTTGAGTAAATGTGCTGTGATGTCGCAGTCATGATACCATTCTCCTTAAACTTTTCTTTGAGAGAAACCCGAGAACCTAAACTGTACACAGAACGGTCGGATAAAGTACATCGTATCATCCAACAAATTAGCACATTCTTTACACGATAGCCTTAGGTGTTTCGTATATTTTTCGAAAGACCGTTGTTTAATCTTAAATGTCTAAGCAATTTGATGTATCAAAACAGTTTTCCCTGTCCTCCTCCGGTACTCGCCTTTATAGTATGTAGTTGAACTAGATACCGGCCAACACAGTAGTTGAACTTGTAGGCTACAGCAAACCAAAACTACGGACGCTATTTTATAATTGAATTTACATTGCGCCTAAAGTAGGTACCAGCTTGCGAGGGACTGTACAATAAAATCTAGAATAGTTGAAAACTGAACGACAAGTATTGCCCCCTACATGTTCTGATCACACAGGACCGGACTTAGAATGGAATAGAGAATGGAGTTACCATACTCAACTCTTGATTTACGAAGTCATTCGTAGACTTCGTAGTTGTGATGCACTCCTAATATTTTAACTATAATAACCTGCTGAATCATCCCTTCACCCGCTCAGACTATTTTAAAGACTCCTTGACTGCTAAGGCTGCACAGTTATGGAACGAACTCCCGTCTGAAATCCGATATTCTAAATCGCTTCCTATATTTATAACTGGATTGCTTAAGCATCTTCTGGCTCGATCTTAGTCTGCAACTTAGTCTGTACATTCAGTGGTAAGTAGAAGTTTGTTTAAGTATATTTGTATATGTAAATAAATATATGTAGGTATATAATATTATGGTCATTTATTATTTTATAATATGATAATGTAAGTTATTTCTAATGCATTTTAATTTTTACCACTGGCACGTCTCCCTCTTTTTTGTATGTGAGCAATAAAATATATTATCCGTCCGTCCGTCCGTCCGTCCATTCATCCATCCATCCATCCATCCATTCATCCTTCCATCCATCCATCCATCCATCTGTCCATCCATCTATCTATCTATCTACATATCTATATTTATTTTATCATAAAGTAATATACATATAAACAAAGTGGAATTAACGTCTTATCGCTTTTGATGTCCGGGAGGGAAAGGGTAACGTAAATAAAGAATTAAGGAACCTTATTTACATCACAACAAACTGAAATTCTGAATTGATCTGTGCAAAAAAACAGTCAGCCGTGGCCATGGGACCTGTAAAAGGGTCCGAAATGTTGGTTTGTTTGAACAACATGCACGATACAGGTCCGTAAATTATTTTACATTTTATTACAGAATTTAATAAAGGGATACAAAACTGTATGTACAGTTTCACTGCAGGATCGAAACGAGTCTCAATTGAACAATACGAAAAATTCTTATATAAAATAATTAGTAACTATTTAACAAAAATTCTTTTCTTTTTAAAAAAAGTCTTTCAACACGTTCCTCAATACAATATACATGTTTAGATTTAGATTTTACGTGTTTAGATTCGAAAATCCATTTCCCTTGTGAACCTTCTTCGACGTGCAGGTTTCATTCATCACGATGTTTCCTTCAACTTTAGCAAGAGATATTGACACTAAATATTCACAAATGTACGTAACTTTGAAATTAACGCTGTAAGTACGTACATGAGTTCCGCCGTCGAGTTGATTAACAAAAATTAAAAAAAATGTATAATATTACAACATCGAGCTTCAGCTGAAATGTTTTCGAATTTTTTTCCTTCTACATACTTTTAAACCACGCTAAAAATTCTCCTGAGTACAGGCCTGTGTCAAACGGAGACCAAGTTCTAATGGAATTCGTAGTTGTGAAACTTTTCTTTTGTCTATACATATATCTATGTGTCTATAGCGCATTGCACAAGGCATGGGTTTATCGATAGAAATACTTTATTATTTATTAACAGGACATTATAAAGTAATCCGTATTAGATGAATTCTAGTAAAATCATGCACAGTATTTATCCTGAGTCAGGACTAATTTTAACCGACTTCAAAAAAGGAGGAGGTTCTCAATTCGTCTGTATGTTTTTTTTTGTATGTATGTTACGCGATAACTCCGGTATTTGTTAACCGATTTTCATGATTCTTTTTTTGTTGGAAAGGGGGTACTTCCATAGTGGTTCTATTTCATTTTGAAGGAAATCATCCACCTCTGACAGTGGCTGTTCACGCATGAATATTCATTTTTATAAATAGCGCCTAACTTTCATTTAGGAGCAATTACTTTAATGGTTGATTTTGCTATTTCTCCAATTCAAGGCGTTGCGCTCTCAATATACTTTAAGTAGTGAGAACCGATTTTTATTATCTCCAGTGTCAAGTCCTGTATAGTGGCGAACTAGGGGATATTTCAATAAAACTTAGCAAATAGACGTAATTCCACGTACTTTTGAGGTCGGTTTTTTTAGTAGTCTGTACTGAGATTATGAAATTTAATTTTCATGACCAGTCATTGACTTACAATTATATGGACGTCGGGTCCGCGCTAAAAAGTGTCCGCACTTTTAAGGCGCTAAAATCGTATACAGAGCGCGACACTCCGCTTTAGTCTTCATTTGTTCTACAGACAGCGCGATACTGCGATGACATTACAATTTAAATTTCGAATAGGTTGACTTGGGACATTTTTTTCGTGGTTTTTGTATTAGACCCGTCGTCCATTTATTTGTAAGTCAATGTGACCAGTACAAAATTTTCTTTTCCTTCCTTTTACATTTATATTTACTAATTTATGTTCTATGTGCTTTTGTGTTATATATTGTGAAGTGATTACATTTATAATCACTTTCTCTTCCTGCTTTTTTGTACTGAATAAACGTTTTATCTATCTATCAACTTATCATATTCAATGAGGTAAACAGATAATGCGGCCCTCCTGTTGACAGTCCCATGTCGTTCTACATAAGTTTTGTTTGCGAGCGAACCCGCACAGAGACCATCTAAGTCAGGTCCTCACCCTAGACCAGCCCGTTTGGGATTTCATCCGGTTCTCTGTAAGGCTAGTGCCTTCGGTGTGCTGCACAGCATTATGCTTGTAACACATTGTAGCTGCACTTAATGTTATAGTAATACTGAGTCACACAATCACACTCATTACCTGGACTCGAATTAGGAAATTCACTTAGGGGTACTACCCAGAAGGTTGATTCTCAAAGTGATCAATATCGACCCTCAAGGGTCCACTTCAACGCACAAAGGGTCCATATCATCTAAAAGTAGGGAGTGCATGAGACGTTAATAGGGGTCCACGAGAGTGGAACCCATTTAAAAAGGTCGTGATAAAATTTTGGCTTTCTTTAAATGGAATAATCCACATTATAGAGTAGATAGTATGTACATAATAAGTACTTATGTAAATAATAATAATAATAACGCATGTTATGTATCCAAATTTGCACATAACACACATACCTAAAACGTCAGGTCAATGCACTTGCATTCGCGTACCCCGGAACGCGCGCCCCGCGCATTGCAACGTGACCGATGCAAAACTCGTCATTTTAATTATAATTATGAGACACTTTTCGGTCCAACGTTCCTAACATCAGACGTAGACTAAATTCCTTTCGTTAAGATATTTTTCGTAGAAGTACTTTTATAACGTACTTAACTTCGGACGTTCTCAAAATTATTTGGTTTAAGAAATACTTTGTGGAAAATTACTATAGTTATTCATCATATTTTCTCGTCTTTACTTAATCCCCACTGCGGCCACCCTATATAATTCGCACATATTCAACATAGCCCTAGGGAATCGCACTAGGGAAACCCTGTGTCGCCGGTGCCATAGACACACACATAGACGATCACAAATTACAACCAAACTCACTAGAGAAATAAATGAAGGCCATATAAATATTTCTCCCGACCCGGGAATCGAATCTGTGACCACTGCGTGGTACTCCGGCATGGTAACCGTTCGGCCAATGAGGCAGTTAAAAATTACCTATGAAGTAAATGTTTCATAGCAAACTAGATATGGAATTAACATTCGGTTAGATAAATGTGTAAAACTTCTCACCGTACAGTGTAATGTGTATACAGTACACAGTGTACATAAATACGGCGTAGTTGCCGATGTGTCGGAGATGTGGGCGTTTTATTGTTAACTTTGGCTAGTACTAATAGAATATCTGAACGCTAATTATTACAATGTCACAATTGAGCTATTATTTACAACTAAACTATTATTTAAAGTTGCCTTATTATTTACAATTGCACCATTATTTACAATTACACTTTTATTTTACAATTATACTATTATCATATAATTATGTTTCGTAATTGTTAAATGTATATGTGCTGTTGTGTTGTATCTTTATGGAATAAATATTTCTTACTTTCTTCTTTCTTACAGTGCAACTTATTTTGCCAAGTCAGTTTGGTAAGTAATAAAATTAAAAATGGGAGTAAATTAATTAGCTACTCCATGAACCCAGCGAAGGTTCAACCGAGCAAAATAACTGCGCTTGTGTTGAACATTTTTTATGCAGTTAATTATCCCGCCCTCCCTCCGCAAATCAAATCACCAAGTCACAAATCACCACCAAAAATATACCCGACACGCGTTTCGCCTCTCCACGAGGCATCCTCAGGGGCTGTCGATTGCTCGACGCTCGGCCGAAGAGTGAGCGCGTTCAGAACGGTTGGTGTATTTATTTTTCTTAGATTAGAGGACCTTGGGTGTCACGAGTAGAACCCTGTACCCACCACACACAAAATAAGCGCCTGGACGTGGTGCGGACAATAGCTCGTTACACCAAACCATAGCATAATATGTCGTATGATATTAGAAATTGTAGTGTGAAACTATGGACCTATCGTCTTCATCCCTCCCATTATACATTTTCTAGGAAACGCCCTTACTTTCCAGATTCCTGAAACAGTTGAACTAATATTTACTGCCGCTGTTAGTACAACCTCACTGCTCTCCGAAGCCAGTGCTACATAATCGCAGCTGTTTCTACAAGAACGTCTCCACTCTCCGCCTCCATGCCAATCCCGCTGCTCTTCAGCTCTACACCTCTGCCCTCGGTCTCCAATCTTGGAGGGCAGAGGCTACCAACTCCGTGTATCTAACTTCTCTCTTCTTCTTCATCTACACACCACACCACTCTACTCTCCTACATAGTTTCCTACATACTCAGGTACTTTTTAATATAAACATGTTGTTATACTTTATCATTCTCCATCCTTTGATTACATACCTTCCTACCTCTCCCTAGCTATCCATTCCGACCTCTTAGCGATGTACCCCGACAATATAAGACCTTAATTCCCTTGTACCTGTGATTATGTTGGGCCTTCCTAACCTTCAACAGGAGCAGCAGTGCTGTTTTAAGAAATCACTAAACTTATCTATACAGCATCGTATTAAGCCATCCATGAAAAACTTTATGGCCCATTTGCACGAGCCATTCCACAAAGCCAAACCATTAAGACAGTCTAGTAAAAAGTGCGAAATTTGCAACTTCTTTCTACAATACAGGCAGTATTACTATTAGAAATGGATACTGGACGGCAGGTTGACGATGCATACTTTGATTATAATAAAGCATTTGAGTTGAGAAAATTGGCGTTGTAATGCTTTACGCCTAAGCTCCTGCGGTTTTTTGCCAGTTACCTAGAAAATAAACGCCAGGTCGTGAAAGTTAGATCAGGGGTTTCTGTTAGCAGAATATTATACAAGATCTGTCGTAAGTCAATGAAGTACGCTTGGCCCGACTTTAGTTTTGCTAATGATAACCAACTTGCCTCAAGCTATCCGTACTGCTCAATGTCTTCTATTTGTTGACGACCTTAAGTTATTCCTAGGCGTGAAATATATCGCAGATACAGCTGCCTTGCAAGCTGACATTGATGCGGTATCAGAGTGGAGTTTAGCTAATCGTATGTCATTTAACAGATCAAAATGCAAAGTCATTACTTACACCCGTAATCTTTGCCCACGACTAACACACTATAAATTATTTGACACCTGTATAGATAGGGTATTTGATGTTTGTGACTTAGGAGTAACATTAGATGCTAAGTTAGACTTTCATAATCATGTGACAGTAATCTGCAAACAGGCGAGTAAGACTTTAGGCTTTATTTTACGGACATCCTATGAGTTCAATGACGTGGATTTGGCGAAAGTGTTGTATTACGCCTGCACATGCAGCAAACTAGAATATGTAGCTATAATTTGGAACCTTTGTGAATACAAATATTCGGCGAAAATTTGTATTCGCAAGGGTTCCTCTGTAGCCGCTCACGCGATACATGCAGCCGTAGACGCATACCACACCTAGAGGTGCCGGTGATGATTTTATACCGATTTATCGGATATCGAAGTTATAACAGGTAAAAGAACTAATATTAATTGCTATTTCGGTAACTACTCTAGCAAACCATAAAGTTTTTAATGCCTGGGTCTGTAATTTAAAAAAAATAAACAACTTACTTACTTAAAAAAAATACGTCACGACAATCGTATGTGTTATTGTTTGGGCTGGTGATTTCGGTGTTTATTTATTGAAATCATACCGTAAGTAGCGTTTTTTAAGTTTACCCTGAATATAAATGTTTATAAACTATACTTTAAGGAGTAATTTCATGGTAAACGTTAGAACCACTCAAACGGAATATTATCATATTTACCCAAGAACACCAAAAATTTCATTAGTGCTTTTTAAGTGCAGGATTTGCGGTGTATTACTGCATTTTATTTGAGATGTTTTTGTTGTAGTATGGAGGGTATTTATTTAGCAATGCGGAATAATAATTTTTATTTATAAAAACTTGTATTTAAACTGAATCCTTTTCTAATTTGCGAAACCAAATAGCCGCCATTTGGCGGTAGGATGAGCGCATCGCGTGAGCGGATAGACTGCAGTACGGATATTACCCATAATTGTATCCTTCGCAGTTTGTTGCGGGCGTGATGGACTTAGACACTTTGTCTCGTAGGCGAAGGATACTTCTTCTGGCTCATTATATATCCGCGTTCCATCATAAGGTGGATATTGACATAATGTTTAAGATTGGTCTGCTGGTGCCCACGCGGGGAAGGCATGGGTCCGAAAAATTTGAAATCGTTCTAATTTAGTGGATTGTCTTGTATTTACTCGACGCCAACAATGATTTGACTTAATGGAATGGCTGGTCAATTGGCCCCGTGTAAACGGTCCATGCAGGAAGATCGAAAAAGACGTGCGTTTCGAGTCGGCGGTTCAAGCGGAAATGAACCGCGCAACATCTTTTTCAACGTTCTTATTGGCTCAAGCCGATTTCATCTTAAGAAGTATGGTGACTTTTTACGGTGACTTATTTCTATAAGCCGATATTGCACGTTCACAAATTAATAAATAAATAGAACAGCGCAATAAGAGCCAATTTGAAATGGAGTAGTACTTTTTCTTTACAATGTTTTTTTTGTAAGCATTGTTGTTGTTAATAGTCTTGATGCCGTTACAACACCCTGTATTGTTGACAAACCAGCCGTGTTGTTTATTTAAACAATTACGAATAAAATAAAAACGGAAAATATTTTCACCTTAACAAAAAACCTTATTTGAATTTAATTATGTTCCCTTTTTGGTCAAATATTTTATTTTACTTAACTTTTACGGCTAACACTGCAAGGGGTCGGTTTAAAACATTCGGGGCCACAAAGACAATGTTTTTAATTAAAATTTAAAAAAGGAAATTCTGGAGGTCTTTGTGCAAGATTTAACAGAGACGGCGGTACTAGTTTAAGGAACTGCTGAGGCCACAATTAAAAATCATTGGTCATTCAGATCAGTTCCAGAAACTTAATAAAAAAGAATTAATAGAAAAATTTATGTGTACCAATTCCATACTCTTGTATGTGTTGTCTATGAATTGTGTGAATTCTTGTACCTCTCATCATCATCATCAAACTTAATTAAGTCATATTTTTATCGGTGGAGCATCTTTCAGTCATCTCTCTAATAAGCCAGCTATTTGACCTCCTTATGCGACACGACACCGTCCTTTTCCTTTATTTGGTTTATGTAACTGTGGCTAGGTGACCTCTTCCCCTTGATCTGTCCCTCCAAATTGGTCTTAAAGAAGTTGTCGTGTGGTATTAAATGGCCAATCATTTTCCCGCGCCTATACTCTATAGCATTCAGGATCGTTCTTTTCTCGTTTACCATTCTCAATACTTCCTAATTGGTTTTTTTTCTATCCAACTTATGTATTTCATCCTCCTCCAGCACCACATCTCAAAAGCTTCTAATCTTTCCCTATATTTTAGTGTGAGTGTCCATGTTTCACATCCATCCATGCATCTTGTACCTTTATAGATACTGAATAAATTATCAATATTTGTTATTGATACAAAGATCGAACAGAAAGAAAACGTTTTTCAATCTGACTGGACTCAATTCAGTGTTTGTTACCATGTCGTGCCTCTAACGAGCTACAGACTTAGCAGATCTTATGAATTTCTATGTGTTTGTTAGATCTTTGTATTGGGTTTAGACGGTTTTTTGCCGTGAGCGCCAGCTTTAGGAAACTTACAAAGTTTCTTCACTCAGCCAGGTACCTTTACAGCTACCAGAACCTGACGAGAGATGTCGTTATGTGAATTGCAATAATTTTTTATTAAATAGCATGGTGTTTTACAACCTAAATAAATAAATATTTATACGTTTTTTGGGCACACATTTTCAGCTTCTTTTCCACGTGATCATCATCAATTCATTTATATGTCCCACTGCTGGGCACGGGCTTCTTTCAGGCGAGGGTTGAGGCCATAGCTCGCCACGCTGGCTCAATGCGGGTTAGGGATTTTACTCGTTTTCTAAGGGTTATGAACTTTGCTGAAGCTCGTGGTAAATTTCAAATTGAATTTCGCACATAAATTCTGAGAAACTCAGAAGTGCGAGACCGGATTCGAACCCACGGTCTTGGTTTAAGAGGCGATAGGTGAAACTATTAGGCTACCACGGCTTATTTCAATGTTTATGTATCAATATTAATAACAAATTAGTGGAGTATTTTTTTATTACTGTTTTTCTTATTGATAACATTTTATTAATAGGAAATGAAACTATTTTTCCGGATTTAAATCGCGTATATTTGTTTTTTCAAACAAACCGACGGTTCGGGCCCTTTACAGGTCCTATGGTCACGGTTGACATGTGTTTTTGAGATAATACTATGTTAGGTGTCAAGTGCGCTATGTTTTGAGGCGTTGCAATAAATGTTTTTCTATTCTATTACATTATATTCTATTTTAATTACCGTAATTCAGTACAAAAATATTTAATAATTTGAAATATTTTCGCTATTAAAGAATAAGACAAAATATTTCTGATTTAGCAACTTTTTTAAATTAATTTTTATTACACTTTTAGAGGCGCGAATCCCTTGATGCGACCCTGTACCAGGGCGATAAATCACAGAACTCATTGCTCTTAATCTTACGCAATTAATTTTTGCACGAGACGAGTTTTAGGGGTTTGTGGCTTATTGTAATTGTGATGAAGGGATCTAATTTTAAATATATATTCGGGTAAGGTTTAACGCGGAAAATTAAGAATTGTAAATACAAGTACGTGAGTTTTAAAAAAGCATTTTTATTTTCAAAATCCAATTCGGGATCAAGTACGCGAACTGAAGCCTTCCTACAACTTTGTGCGTTTTATAGCTGGAAATCTGGCTCCCCGGGGGCCAAAGACGAAAGTCTTCGCTAACCGGCTTTCAGCTAACTTTCTTAAGGCATAGTTGAATAAAACTAGCATATTAATATAAAAATAATAATGCTCACACCCATAGTCTCGCACTAAAAAAACCCTGTATCGCGTATGCCATGGACACATACATAGATAACCACAAATTATATCCAAAACCGCGAGATAAATAAATGTACATCTACGTGGCAGGCCATCGTGGTAATCGTTCGGCCACGGAGGCAGTTGAGCAGTGTGGTTACTCCACACAAACGTAGCAGCGCGGTTTGTATGTTTTATTTATTATACCAAGTGACGGGACGAACAAGTCGTGCAGCTGGTGGTAAGCGACACTGCTGTCTATATCAGTTGCAGTGCCACTCAGAGCTTTTAGAAATTTGGATTGTAGACAAAGCGCGTTCCGTACTGCATCCGATTCGTATTTTATTCTGAAACAGAGACCGCTATTTCTCGAATTCGGAACTGTTATGAATCAGACGTAGTGTGCATATTAATAACAATGATAACGATAATGACGGTAATGACGACAATGACAATGACGACAATGAAGACAATGACGACTATGACGACAATGACGACAACGACAGTAATAACAATACCGCCTCTCCCATTTAAAAAAACTAAATTAATATTTTAGGCCTTGGGAGAAACGAGAGTCTAAAATAGATATAACAATAAAAACAATAATGCACACACATTACACACAATGTTATTTTTGAAATCTGTCATAATAATGTTCTTCTCTTGTATTTCACGGAAGAGCGCTGATGTCTGAAATACTGATAATTATCGAGTTTTTAGGTTTTCGCGATTGTTGCGTATAGGAAATGAAACTCTTTTTCCGGATTTAAATCGCGTATATTTGTTTTTTCAAACAAACCGACGTTTCGGGCCCTTTACAGGTCCCATGGTCACGGTTGACTGAGGTGGTACAGTCATCAACCAGTTATGTCTACTATTAATGCAAACCACCCTATTTTTTCACTATAGTCCCAAAAGTTATTAATTAAATACACTATTTTTAATTTTAAAAGGAAACATTCCAATTTACGCTACATTACGTTTTACTAATTGTTTTATTGAATGAATTTTTATTAAGTTAAATTTATTATTAATTAATAACAGAAAGTAGAGTAAATAAAAACATATTAATTATTATTATTAATATGTTATAAATAAATCCGACTGATAATTAATTATCTAGTTCGGACACAGATGTCCCTAAATGCAACGTTGCAAGTTCAACATTATCAATGTCATATTTTTCTATAAGTTTATGAAATAATTGTTTAGTTTTGTTTATTTCTCTCAACATTACAAATTTCATACAAATATAATTATATGTCATTTTGTACTACTCTTCGAAAAATGAGCGTCAGTTCACAAAATAATGAAGATATAACTATATAATAGTAATTATTAATACAAAGATGGAACACTCAGAGAAAACCCTTCGATTCTGCCGGATTCGAACCGACGTCTTCTAGCTTACCGTGCCAGACGCTATACCAACTAAGCCACGGAACGAACAAACGGACCTCACGAATTTTTCTATGTGCTTGCGTTGTATCTTTGCATTTGGTTTTTTCAACGACTTTTTAGTCGTAGCGCCATCTATGAGAAATGTATGAAAGATTAATCACCCAGTTAGATATCTTTACAGTTACCAGCCCTGGCGAGAGATGTCGCTATTCACTGTATTTTAAATTTTTATTGAATTGATGTTATTTTATTCAATTATTTTTTGTGAAATTATTCCACTAGTTTGTTATAATTATTAATACAAAGATCGAACATTCTGGTTCGTTCTTTCCGTGGCTTAGTTGGTATAGCGTCTGGCACAGTAAGCTAGAAGACGTCGGTTCGAGTCCGGCCGGATCGAAGGAATTTTTTCTGAGTATTCGATATTTGTATTAATAATTATACAAACTAGTGGAGTATTTCACAAAAATAATTGAATATCAATTCAAAATTTAACGGTAAGTCATACACAATAGCGTGCATATACAAATCAACATAACTAACGAAACTAATTAATAATTGAATTTAACTAACAATGTCAAGCGTATACAGGAAATGTCAATATTGGTTATCAATAAGTAATAAACGTATATTACAGTATAATAATACGGTGAATAACAAATACATGAATAAATATAATAATTTAATTATTTATTAAGTACTTTGAGTGTACTCTGTTACTGAGTAAAGGGACTTTTCTAATAAAAGGATCTTCAGTCTGCACCTGAACGTTTCCTTATAACATTCACATTTTAGCTCGGCAGGTAGGTGCTCGTAGTAGGTAGGTCCTACAACCCGCAGGTTTTTCTCCTGTAGCCGCTCACGCGATACGTGCAGCCGTAGACGCATACCACACCTAGAGGTCCCGGTGATGATTTTATACCGATTTATCGGATATCGAAGTTATAACAGGTAAAAGAACTAATATTAATTGCTATTTCGGTAACTACTCTAGCAAACCATAAAGTTTTTAATGCCTGGGTCTGTCATTTAAAAAAAATTCTAAAACTTCAAAAATACGTCACGACAATCGTGTGTGTTATTGTTTGGGCTGGTGATTTCGGTGTTTATTTATTGAAAACATGCCGTAACTAGCGTTTTTTAAGTTTACCCTGAATGTAAATGTTTATAAACTATACTTTAAGGAGTAATTTCATGGTAAACGTTAGAACCACTCAAACGGAATATTATCATATTTATCCAAGTACACCAAAAATTTCATTAGTGCTTTTTAAGTGCAGGATTTGCGGTGTATTGCTGCATTTTATTTGAGACGTTTTTGTTGGTAGTACGGAGTGTATTTATTTAGCAATGCAGAATAATATTTTTTATTTATAAAAACTTATATTTAAACTGAATCTTTTTCTAATTTGCGAAACCAAATAGCCGCCATTTTGCGGTAGGAGGAGCGCATCGCGTGAGCAGGTAGTGCAGTGCGACGCGGTAGTGGTTGGAGTTGTCCCGCGCGACGGAGGCACCCACTCATCACCTCTACTCGTTTAAACAATGCTGTTTCCGCGTGAATATAAAGACCTCAAAAACATATTGCGAGCAGTGGCTTGATTGTCTCTGTGTGCAGGATTGTCTCTAGGTTATGCCCACCATGGTTCGTAACGCTCGCTGAAAGAATTTATTGCTAATATTACTATTTTCTAAATTTAGTAGCTTTAGAGCTTCTTGTGAAAGAGTGCGTCCAGAGAGTACTGCCACCTTACTTATTTCTGCCGCCAAGCAGTAATGTCAGCATAACTGTGTTCCGGTTTTAAAGGGTAATGGTGCTGGTGAAATTACAGGCACATCGGACTTGTCAACTTATGTCTCAGTGGCGGTGTCTCTCAGATCTTTGCAATTTAAAGGTCTGAGTGGCACTGTGACTGTTATGGACAGGCGTGTAGCTTACCATCAGGCGCACGACTTGTTCGTCCCGTCACTTGACAATAATGTTTTTATAAATAATTAAGGGAGTCGAAGCCGAATCCTCCTCTTCGTCAAATGGATAAGCGTCGCTATATAAGAATTAAATTATATCTGCAAACATTTGTTGAATTTGTGCTGATTGCTCTTCTCAAGCGAATTTCTCTTTGTCATAAGTATGATATTTAAATATTTTTTTTTTTCTAATGTAAGTGTGCATTTGACCTCCTTCTCACCTGATAGAAAGTGACGATGAGGTCGACGATGGAGCATGCACACCTAGATAATACCTATTCACTCTCGCCTTGAAAAGCTCAAGTTATAACGTTCAGGAAACTAGTCTGCAGGCAGGGAATTTCACTCCATAGCCGTTCGCCATATAATTGTGGAAGCGTAACGCTTCGTGCGAATCTTTGGAATATCCACAACATAGGGGTGGAAGCCAAGCCTACGCCTAATCTCCCGATAATGGAAAAGGGAAGGCGGAATTAAATCGTGTAATTCCATCGCACACTCTCCGTGATATTTCCTGTAAAATACCGATAAGCTGGCAACTTTACGGCGGTGTTCAAGGCTCTGCAGCTTCGCCTCTGCTAATTCCGAGTCACCTATAAGCCTCTTGGTACGCTTGTCAATTGAATCCAAGGTGGCCAGTTGACATGTGGCAGAGCCATCCAAAAGGTGGCAACAGTACTCCATACACGACCGGACTTGTGCTTGATACAGCTGAAGCAGCTGTCCCGGTGTGAAGTAACGCCTCACTCTGGAAAGGATGACAAATCAGATACCTAAACTTTATTTACCCACAAAGTTAAAGTATTTTATGTTTGATAGCTAGAAATTTTGAGGAAATTTCATATTCATACTGTGTATCGTCCAAGGATGAGCGTCAAAATTTGAAATCTTAGAAAAAAAGGCGTTTTCTAGACAAGCTCCATCTATCGTGGTCCTTATAAATATTCTATTAAGGAAACAATTTTGTTAAAGATGATTTCCATTTTTTTTTGTCAGACTAAGTGGAAAACTTTATGTCTATGTAACAAGAGCGAAAAAGACGTGGTTTGCGTGTCAATTTCGTTAAACAAAAGATACGCGTCCGACATATTTCTTAACCAACTTAAAAAAAATAGTTTGTAACTTTTTTGTGGTTTAATAGGAAAGTTGTAACATTTGACAAATACATAATTGTAATTTCTAAGTTTATTAAGTGCCACGATGTTTGGAAGAAGGTATAGTGAGAAAGATAGAGGAAAGGATGCGTAGATAATAATAATAATAATATACAACTTACACGTACAAAAAGTCTGTTCTCAGTAAAGAAGACACTATTTAATTGTGGATCCAGCTAGCAGCAATATACGACTCTGTCCCTCAATCTAAGCTGTAACCTAAATGTATGACAATGTCCGAAGGGTGTTTGTGTTGCGTGTGTGTGTGTGTGTGTGTGTGTGTGGGCGCGTGTGCGCGCGCGCGCGCGCGCGCGCGCGCGTGTGTGTGTGTGTGTGTGTGTGTGTGTGTGTGTGTGTGTATGTATGTGTGTGTGTAGAGGTGTGTCCGTGTCCGGGTCCAGGTCCGGGTCCGGGTCCCGGTCAGGGATCACTTCAAGAGTATACTCTTTGTAACAAAAAAGAATTTTCAAAATCTGTCCACAATTGAAGGAGAAATCGATAAGTACATTGTTATGCCGATAACATTTGAGGATTTTCTTCTATTTTCATGGATCCCTTCATCAGATTTTGACTTGGTGACAATGGGACCACGAGACTTTACGAGAGTGCACCCTTTCGAACAAAAAAATAATTTTCGAAACTTACATATAGCCAAACGTATAACTTCCTCCTTTTTATTAAAAGTCGGTTAAAAGAAAGTCTCAAAGTAACTCATTTCGCCAAAGATTTTTCTTTTGTTTGTTTATTTAATTTTCTCGCTGTTTGACATTTTAAGTAAAAAATTAAAGTGACAAAACTAAGAATAAGCATTGACAATTAACAAATAAAATAATTATCTTTTTATTTCCAACTCTGCTATCATGTGTTAATAGCACTTTTAACTTGGCTTCACTATCTAAGCATGCGACTTGTTGTTGAGAAGATCGGAAATTTGCTATGAATGTATTAAAAAAATAAAATGAAATTTTGTCCCGTACCCTCGTAGCTGATATGAGTGCATAAGTTATGAAATTTGCATTGTGGAGCGATTCCCACCGCCTAATGCACTTTTAATGGACCACATCGTTTATATTACTCCAGATATTGCCTAGACTTCCGCCTAGGTCTAGGAGGAAAAAAACTAGCAGACATTATTTGACCTGAATTCGTTAGGTTGCTTTTCAATTGAGACGCTTTCAATTGAACGGCTCTAATCAATTTATTTTTTGTGCAATTAACTCCTCTAGTTTAAATTAAGAAATCAATTTGCTTGCGTTTCCGAACATGTTGTCAGGTCAGACTATATTATAATTAATATTATATTTCATCGCTTCATTCTCGATATAATATTTAACCAGGTAGTTTCCTTAACTTGCTAGGCAACACCGCACGGTTTGTAGAGGAAAAAAAATGTTTTGACATTGACACTCCCTACCCGCTCACGCGATGCGCTCATCCTACCGCAAAATGGCGGCTATTTGGTTTCGCAAATTAGAAAAGGATTCAGTTTAAATACAAGTTTTTATAAAAAAAAATATTATTCTGCATTGCTAAATAAATACCCTTCGTACTACAACAAAAAGATCTCAAATAAAATGCAGTAATACACCGCAAATCCTGCACTTAAAAAGCACTAATGAAATTTTTGGTGTACTTGGGTAAATATGATAATATTCCGTTTGAGTGGTTCTAATGCTTACCATGAAATTTCTCCTTAAAGTTATAGTTTATAAACATTTATATTCAGGGTAAACTTAAAAAACGCTACTTACGGTATGTTTTCAACAAATAAACACCGAAATCACCAGCCTAAACAATAACACACACGATTGTCGTGACGTATTTTTGAAGTTGTTTGTTTTTTTTAAATGACAGACCCAGGCATTAAAAACTTTATGGTTTGCTAGAGTAGTTACCGAAATAGCAATTAGTATTAATTCTTTTACTTGTTATAACTTCGATATCCGATAAATCGGTATAAAATCATCACTGGCACCTCTAGGTGTGGTATGCGTCTACGGCTGCATGTATCGCGTGAGCGGCTAACAGGCATCAACCGCCATTTTCTATCCTTATTCCTTTTTCGTGTGTGGCAACAAGCACACCTCCACAGCTCCGTTAAAATGTCAAAGCGAACAAACTTAGAAAAAATCGAATATTATAAAAGTAAACTGAAATACTTGGAAAATACAGATGCCAAACGTGGTCGGCGTTATAGGATCATAATATCATCGGACGAGCCGGACATTGATCAAAGTAAGATTTTTTCTTACGCTCATAAATAATGAAAGTAAAAAAATGAAAATATTCATTTTTATCATATAGCGCTACTAGCTACTTCCGCAATTATAATAAATGTTCGCTTTTACACATCGCAAATGTGAATCTAACCTACATTTAATAAAACATCGGGTTAACTGCGAGTTATCCCCGATAACCAAATCGAACAAGGGTGGATGAAAATCCGAACAGATATATTAATATGTGCATTTTACATGATTTATAATAAAACTGTCTCGGAGTTAACCGCGAGTTAAACACGATAATGAAATCAACTGCGAGTTGATTTTAATTTGAACAGTATTAGTATCTACGTGCTAATAAGTAACGTATATATTTTAAATTAAACTACGTCGGGGTTAACTGCGAGTTAACGACGATAATGAAATCGACTGCAAGTCGATTTTAATTTGAACAATATTAGTTCTTACAAGCTAATAAGCAAATAATTTTTTAAATAAAATTACGTCGGGGTTAACTGCGAGTTAACGACGATAATGAAATCGACTGCGAGCCGATTTTAATTTGAACAATATTAGTTCCTACGTGGTAATATGTAAAGCATTTTTTAAATAAAATTATGTCGGGGTTAACTGCGAGTTAACCACGATAACGAAATCGACTGTGAATCGATTTTAATTTGAAGAATATTATTTCCTACGTGCTAATATTAGTAATAAGTATTTTTTTTTAAATAAACTTTCGTCGGGGTTAACTGCGAGTTGATCACGATAGCGAAATCGACTACGAGTCGATTTTAATTTGAACAATATTAATAACGATTCTGTAAGGTACTTAGGTGTCATATTAGACGAAAATCCTCCTTTAGATGAAATTCCTCCAACTCCTGTGTGTACTAGCTTTGCGCGCCGTTTTCATGGGTTCCTGTGTCCGCGTATCTACAACATTATGGCAAATAAATGTGACATTAAATTTTGTGGTGTTTTTGAGGCAAAAAAGAAAATTCTGGCGTTTTTGTTTTCTTGGAACTATGAGCAGTCGGAAGAAATACTACGCGTGTTATCGTAAAAATCCAATTAACACACGTGACATACAAGATCACGCTTTCACTGTCCTACTTTCTTTTCTTGTTGCTACCGCTTTGTTATTCGGTTAATCTTACCTGCTTTGCTTCCCACGAGATAGGCATAGCCTAGTGTGGGGATCATAGTTCAAATATGTGATTGTTATTTGTAAGTTACGGTAAATAAATTTCTTATTTTTTTTTTTTTTTTTTTTTAATATATAATAGACACCCTTGGCCACAATCTCACCTGATGTTAAGCGACGATGTGACCGACGATGGAACGCGTTTGCCTAAAATATGCCTATTCACTCTAGCCTTGAATAGCCCCAAATTGTACTTTTCGGGAAATACAGATGCCGGTAGAGCATTCCATTCCTTTGCCGTACGCATCAGAAAGGAGGAGGCAAAGCGCTTAGTGCGAATAGGTGGAATATCAACGACATAAGAATGGAGTGCTCCGGACCTTCTAGTCGACCGAAGGAGGAACGGTGAGGGCGGAACCAAATTGAAAAGTTCCTGCGCACACTCCCCGAAATGTATCCGATAGAAAACCGACAAGCAGGCTACTTTTCTGCGATGATCGAGATTTTGGAGCTTCGACTCCACAAGAGGATTATTGTTAATAAGTCTCTTTGCTTTACGCTCCACCGAGTCCAAGGCAGCTAACTGGTATTGGGCAGAGCCGTCCCAAAGGTGGCAGCAGTACTCCATACAGGATCGAACTTGTGCTTTATACAGATTTAAAAGCTGTTCAGGTGTGAAGTACCGCCTGACCTTGAAAAGTATGCCTAGTTTTCTGGCAGCAGTTTTTGCCAAGCACTCGATGTATCGCCCAAAGTTGAGGTTGGATGATAAGTCCAGACCAAGTAGCTCAAGGTGGTCCCTTATCGGCACGGATACACCTCGGAAAGTCGGAGTAAGGTGTAGGGGACTCCGTTTTGATGAGAAAAGACACGCCTGTGTTTTAGCCGCATTAAACCTGACCCTGTTAGCATCTCCCCAGTCGGAAGCAGCTTTCAGACTCAGGTTCAACCGGGTGACCATCGCCTCTCGCTTACACCGGATCTCTTCGCTGTTGTCTCGGGCGTCTGGCACATAACTCACCGCCACTGTGCTGTCGTCTGCGTACACAAAGATACCGGGCATCAGCAGCAGGTCGTTGATATGCAGCAAGAATAGAGTGGCGGAGAGGACAGATCCCTGAGGTACACCGGCATTTATACCATGAGGAGCAGACGAGTAACCATCTACAACTACACGGATTGACCTATCCTTCAGAAAATCGCCTATCCATGTGCAAAAGCCAACAGGAATTCCGTAAGCTGGAAGCTTGTTTAACAGGCTATCATGCCAAACCCTATCAAAGGCCTTTGATATGTCGAGAGACACGGCAAGCGATTCACCGCGTTTCTCGACAGCCTCGCTCCATAAATGTGTGGCGTACGCAAGAAGATCCCCAGTAGATCGTCCACGGCGAAAACCATATTGTCGATCACTGAGGAGATCGTTATCTTCGAGGTATCCAAGGAGACGGCTGTTCAATACACGCTCCATAGTCTTACAGAGTATGGAGGTGATTGCGATAGGTCGATAATTAGATGGGTCGGCATGGCTACCTTTCTTAGGTACAGGCTGTACATTTGCAAGCTTCCAGGATTTCGGGACTTGTCCAGAACTCATAGAGAGGCGATACAGGCGAGTCAACACCGGAGACAACTCGGGTGCACAGTTCCGCAGGACAATCGCTGGGACTCCGTCAGGGCCACTGGCTTTGTTGACGTCTAATTTGCGTAAAGCTTTCAACACCTCTTTTTGACGGATAGTGATTTCGGGCACTTCCGAGTCACATCGAGGTAGTGTAGGTGGTGTTTGCAAAGTAGCGTCACGACGGGAGTTGGAAGCAAAAAGAGAAACAAAAAGATTTGCTTTCTCTTCAGCGGTATGAGCCAGCGATCCGTTATCTCTCATTAAAGGCGGAAGGGATGACCTGCAGAAATTCGCTTCGACCGATTTAGCGAGTGACCAGAATGCTTTACTCCCTGATGGGTATGAAGCTAACCTGACCCCAATACGACTAATATGGCCGAAGCGAGCTTTCCGTATCGCTTTTTTGCAGGATCTAGCGGCTTTATTAAAGGCTTTCTTCAGACGGAGGGTTTCCGGTGCTTTGCGATCTCGAGCATCAGCCCAAGCCTGGTACGCAGATTGCTTTAGCGTTTCCGCAGAAGCACACTCAGCGTTAAATCAAGGGCGAGCTTTGCCGCTGGAGGAGACTTCGAAATACGGAATAAAGTATTCCATAGCCCGAATAATCACCTCAGAGACGGCAGACGCGCAGCACGTCGGATCGTCAGAAGAGAAGCACAGCTGCCGCCAGGGATAAGATGCAAAGAAATGCCGCATCGCATCCCAATCTGCTGACTTGTATCGCCACATCCTCCTAGTACTTCCCGTACTGAGATCGGGCGGGGAGTAGACAGATACAGATTTCACCAGACAGTGATCGGATGTCCCTAGTGCGGATGAGACCGATACTTGGTAGCGGTCTGGATCGGTTGTCAGCAGAAGATCCAGGCAATTGGCAGTGTGGTCGTCAACGTCCGGTACCCTGGTAGCGCAACTCACCAGCTGGGTGAGGTCTAGCGATAGAGCACATGCCCGCGCCTCTCTTCCAGCGTGGTCGGTTTTTTGGTATGGGAACAACCATTCCTGGTGATGGGCATTAAAGTCCCCCAAAAAGACAAGTTGTGCTTTAGGATACCGTTGTTGGACTGTTTCCGCCGAGCTGCAGAGATGGTTGAACAGCCTAGTCGTCTCCGGGTCTCCAGAATGCGACCGATACACACTGGCGTAGACAATTTGTTCCAGTCCAGTGTCTACCAGAACCCACATTACAGAGAGATCGGGGTCTTCAAGGTCACGGAGACGTTTAGAGCAGATGTCATCACGAGCGTAAACGCAGGTACCAGCGCGCTGCTTAAATTTGTGCTCCAGAATGTAACCTGGGTAATGCAGATACGCCGTGTCCGAAGGACATCTAATTTGGGTCTCCGTGAGGAAGAGCATGTGAGGCCTTTCAGTCTCAAGATGGTGGTGGACAGATGAGAGATTGGAGTGCAGACCTCGGATGTTCGAGAGGTGCACTTTAAGTGAAAGGACGTGCATCCGCTGTTTAGCCTTCCTCAATTTTCTTGACCTTTTCATATTAGGGTTAGAGTGAATGGGGAGAGCGAAGGAAGTTGTACGAGACACTACCACTGAAAGTCATGCGGCACATACCCTATATGGTACGCCGATGGGAAACTAGACTGGAGCGCGCGGGGACGCCCGAACCCCCCCGGGAGTGGCCATCGGGTCCTTTCATCCGGTCGCCAACCGGCACGATGGAGCACCCCGGGATTTTTCGCGAGTTGGCGGGGCAGCCTTTCACTGGAGGCTAGTCAGCTAATTGGGCCCCCTACTACCTGCGGTCGGCCAGCGGAGCACCGTGCTTCGGATCCCGCTACCCTCCGCATCTAGGTTCCCAGCGCAACAACAAGGGAGCCCCGAGATCAACCAAATCAGTGCAGTGCAACTGTACAGACCCTTCACTCTAGAGCGGCTACTCTGGGCGTCAAGCCGGAACACAGCTATAGCTGTTTGGCGGCTAGGCTTCGCCCAGAGGGTGGTCACCAGCCACGACCAAGGTCTACCACCGGAGTTTGTAGCTTATTTGGCACCACCCAGGGGTCACGTGTAGGGTCTCGAGGGTACACAGCCTACGGACGCGAGCTACTTAACCATTATTATTATTATTATTTATTATATAGTAACTACGTAATAATGAGTAAAGTATTTTTTTGAATAAATTTACGTCGGGGTTAACTGCGAGTTAACCACGATAACGAAAGCGACTGAGAGTCAATTTTAATTTAAATAGTATTAGTATTTACGTGCTAATTAGTAAAGTTTATTTTATATAAAATTACGCTGGAGTTAACTGCGAGTTAGCCACGATAACGACATCGACTGAGAGACGATTTTGATTCGAACAATATTAGTACCTACGTGCTAATAAGGCAAGATAATTTTAAATAAATCTACGTAAGGGTTAACCGTGATTTAACCGCGATAATAAAGTCGACTACGAGCCAATTTTAATAATTATATTATTCTAAGAAAAGTATATTTAAAATAAAATTAAGTTGGGGTTAACCATGAGTTAACTGCGATAAAAAATACGTGCAATTAATAAGTGTTAATTAGACATGCCGTAGTTAAAACTGAATTACCTATCTAATACAATTCTAAAGAAGATCGTTATCGATCGTTATCGATCGTAAACAGGTGCCAACACCAGTCTGTAATACACGGCATTAATTTATCGCCAGACGACAATAGAAAAAAATTGCATATTAAAAACTTAATTGACTTGGGAGCTATGACAAAGTGCTGTCCTAGAAAACATCAATACATTTCTAGTACTTTTTTAGCCCCCAAACGCAACAGTAGTAATCGTTTCATATTGAACATAACGTTCTTTAACAAATTTGTAACAAAAACTCATTTTAAAATGGAGGACTATCGAATTGCCTCAAAATTGATACCTCGCATTGAAATAGGTGTATTTACTGACATCTATCTGCGAGGCAGACCGAAAGTACCACAGATTTCAGTATTTACTTTGTGGTTCGAATGAAATTGAAACCTTTGAATTTACTGCTCTATATAAGAATATACGGCTTGTCCACAGCATCGAAAGTGTTTACCAAAATCATGAAGGAAATTGTAACACATTTGAGACAACAAGGTTTTAAGTCCGTGGTATATTTAGATGATATTTGTTGTATAGCAGCTGATTATGACGATGCATCTATAATGTTAATACAACCATTAACTTATTGCAATGTTTAGGCTTCATCGTCTGTGTTACAACCATGTCAAGTTTGTAAATTTCTAAGATTCAATTTTGATTCATGAAATTTAAGTATAAGTTTTAACCTTTAAAAATAAATTAACACTATTTACTTTAAAAAAGAATGAGGTTACCCCGATGCACCATACGGTAGTACGCTAAATTGATTGGTGTCCTCATCTCGGCTTGCCCAGCCACTAAATACGGTTGGTTATATACAAAATTACTGGAAATTCAGAAATTTCTAAGTCTTCAAAAACATGACGGTAACTATGAAACAACAATTTATCTTCCAGATATAATTCTAAGTGATTTGAGTTGGTGGACAGACAACATTTACTCGACTTCATCGTATGTGAGAACCTCAAGTTTTAAATTAGAATTTATACAGATGCACCGCGCACCGGTTGGGATTCCTTATGTGGCGCGAGTAGCACAGGAGGCCAACGGAAGGCTGTGAGAAGAAGCACCATATCAATTACTAAGAATTGTAGTATTCTTATATTATATTAGTATAATCTGATTGTGTTATATTGTTGCGATTACGCAATACTACGACGATCAGTTACATAAATCGCAAGGGTGGGATCCAATACCCCTTAACGATTTAAGTAAACCAATTTGGCAATGGTGCGAAAAGCGTAACATAATTTTGTATGCATATGTGCATATTATGTAAATACAAAAGATAATCGAGCCGATATAGAATCTAGGAAGACTAATCCCGACACCGAGTGGGAGCTGTCCTCTCGGGCCTTCCAGATCAATGTCAGGCGTTTCGGGTAACCCGAGATTGATCTTTTTGCATCCCGCACCAATGCCAAATCCGCTATTTTTGTCTCTCGGTTTCAGGAACTAGATGCATTTACCGTAGATGCCTTTACACTTAATCGCAATATTAATTTTTTTTCCCACTCTTCTTTTTATTATTGAAATGCAAACGCAAAATTATTCATGACCAAGCAAATGGTGCTCTTGGTTTTCCATATTAACCTTCCCAGCCATGGTTCCTCCTGCTGCAAAGCCTGTCGGTTTCCGACGTGATATATTTTAACTTAAGCGAATTATTATTAAATCTTATTGCAGGCGGCCTCATCGACTGCACACCAGCCTTACTCTTGCTGCCGTTATCAGCGCGCCCTTCGTCCCACAAGAGGCAATGACTTTACACTTAGCTTATCTTTCTTAAAATACAGTTAGACAATATAATGTGTCCCTAAAGCTCTGGTGGGAATTTTGCAATAATAACAGTCTGCTTTATCTCTTTTATAGTCTGAAACAGGTTCAGACGCCCGCATAAAAAGATTACTTAAGGGCGCATTTAGATTGAAACCCAGTGCACCAAAGTATAGCAATACTTGGAATCCCCAAGTCGTTCTGGCATTAGTTTCAACGTAGTTTCCCAACACGGAATTTCCTCTTCTTTTAATTTAACTTACTTTTTACCTTATTTTACTTAATTTTGTTTGTAATGTTCTGTTATCTTAGTTTTGAGGCTCAACATAAGATTATCAAAGTTAATATAATGGAAATCAAAAATTTTTTTGCGTAGCTCAGAACAGATTAAAATATTTAATTTATTTTACGTCTCAGAGAAAAAGGATCAATAATTAAAAAAGATGACCGTTTAGATGTATAAAAAAAACTCCTGTGAATTATAAAAACAGTTAGGAAGTAAAAATCTTTTCAACTTATTTGTTAACATTAAAGATTCTTTTCAGTAGTTTTTATTATGAATGTGCATATTTTTTAAAAGCAATAGAATAATAAGAATAGGTATTGTAATATAATACCTATTCAATCTCGCGTTTTATTATTATGTATAGGTGTGTGTGCTACATTGTCGACCTCATCGTTAATTTCCATCAGGCGAGATGAAGGTCAAAAGCGCAAACATTTCAAAATTTGTTACGTAATTACGAATTCGTTTTTGATAGTCGGCTTGACAAAGTCGCGAAATTATTTAAGGTGCAGTGTATAAGCTTCTGCAATAAAATTCCGTTTAAAACTATAACTTAAAAAACTTCATACTACAGGTTTTTTAATAGACAGCTTAAGCGTACTTGGATGACAAGATCCGTGGCTGTGACCCGTTTAGCTCTTCCAGGTAGTCTCAATCTAAGATGTTTGAAATAAACATTGTAAATGTTAAATGTACTCAAATGTATATTTAAGAGCAAACCCTAGAGTTTCTTGCTCATTCTTCTCATTGCTTCATTCATTTCATTCGTAAGGCAAAGCGGATTTTATGATAAGGTTGATTTGAATTTGAATTTGTGAGACATCATTGGAGATAGAAAGAAAAAGAAAGAAAGTGAGATTAAGAATGGAGTATAGCGAGCAAATAAAGAAGAACGTCAAGTGAGCAATTATAAAGATGTCAAGGACCTGACTATGAACTAGAGTGGAGGAGGCTACACCAATAAGAATCATAATGATTCGCTAACACTCGAAAAACACAAAAATAAATAACTCGCTGCTCGAAGGACCCATGTTCGCGTCTTTGATCTTGCTGCACAAAATATTTTGATAATGATGTTGATAAATAAATAATCCTTGTTGATCTTAAAAATGGTATTTATTTCGTTAACTTGGTTACGACAATGCCTTGATTGCAAATGTGTAGAAATTATAACTAAACATAAAATGATGACGCGGTGACATACATAATGTGCGGTATTAACTGTACAATATACATAAAACAATAAAAACAAATATTCTCCACTTAAATCAAATTATTATATCATAACAAAATATAGAGTATAGATTGTCCAACAAATTTTCCTAATTATTGTACTAAAACATCTGCTTGTTTAGAGGGGAGACTTTCCAAAACACGTAACAAAAGGGTAATAGCGTCTATTGTCAGCGACTAACAAACGAATTATAAAGTTTAAAGCTGCTGGTTATGAAAGGGTTTAGTCAGCATCGTATGCTGTTGAGCCACTAGCAGATTATGCCTAATGTATGTTGAGTGGGAGGGTTTACGCTGCTAACAGATTTACTACATGTATGCAGTTAATGCGTGAAGTAGTAATCAACTTCTTGCAGTCGAGACGACACAACGTTTGATGAACACCTGCTCAGCGGTATAAAGATCATCATCTCTTTTCTCAGTTATTCGACATGAATTTCTCACACTGTCTAAGCGTCGCGACGCATCATGTTTTTCGCCTATAGCATATTCATCTCTATTTCCCCATTATTAAGGTACAAATTTGTGTAATGCAAATATGCCAAGCGTTGTAGTTGAGAAACAGGACGCGACGCGACGCTTCGACTCTGCGCCGATGTGAATTGAGCCTAACTGTCATGGCAAAATACGTTCTATTTGTTTAGCTTGTGACGATGTGACCTCCTTACATCGACATCCTTTTTATCGCCTTTTCTCCGATTCCTGGCCACTCGTTTTTAAATTTTGAAACGTTCATTAATCCCTTTGCCTCGCCATTCTGATTTTGTTTCGATGAACGCGGCAGTGTACAGAGCTGTTTAAATTTCAATTGAGCCTTATTTTAAAAATTTACGTACAATTGATTTATGCGCACCCGCGCCCGTCGCCGACATCTCTCGCTTTTTTGTATGTACAAATACTTAGGTCCTCTAGATCTTTTCCACCAGAGCTGCGCTAAGCAAGGATAGGAAAATGAAGTAATCCTATTTGGTGGATTTTTTCGTCGCACACCGCCTAGCTGCCTCGCACACCTGTACTGGTGAAAACGCAGCCTTATTGTAGGGATCTAGGACATAAAATGAATGTTAATTTTATTTCCATTGTGAAAAGATTCGTTCAAGAAGATAATGTTTCCTATTATATTAATTCCTGTACCTTACCCATTTCTGTTGCCAAGTAATAATGTGAGCATTACTGCTTTCCGGTTTTTAAGGGTAAGTAAGAAACCACTAATCTAATGAGTGCAGCGGCTGTTTTCTTCACATCTTTGTGATTTAAAGTTCCGAGTGGTTCCGCAACTATTACGGGTCAGCGTGTCTCTGACCACCAGGCGCGCAAATTGTTCGTCCCGTCTCTTGATACCATAAAAAGAAAACTCTGGGAATCTTGCTGGAAGATGATTTATTCTTTTTGTTACGAAGTACTGCGGAATAGGAATCAGTTTAATCCAGCAAAAGTTTTGAAATTCATTTTCGACCTTTTCAGAGCCACGAAATTGTTTCTGGGATAGATAACTATAAAATTGTGGTAATAATTGTACATTTTTTATAAAAGAAAAACAACCTCCAAAGTTCGGGGAATTACATCTGTTTGCCCGGTTTTACGGAAAGCGCGCGAAACTGGATTCAAGCCCTAGTTTGCAATCTTTAGAGGTGGAATATTTTATTCAAATTTAAATGGGATCTATACTGAGGTGCATCTTTCGAACAAGAAAAGAATCATCAAAATCGTGACAAAAAAACACTTGAATTGAGAACCTAATCCTTTTTTTTTGAAGTCAGTTAAAAATGGTAGTCGATAGAAGGCAATACAGATGAGTACAGAGGGTGGCGAAGAGCTTTAACACATTCTCGCAAGCTACGTACTGTAGCAGGCTGGTTCAGTTTATATTTAGAATTGTATAAATAATAGAAGGTTGTTGTCAAAAGGACAAGATGGTAGTTCTGGTCAAAGCTTTCAAATTAAATACACGTAATAAAGTTTTATTTATGAACATAATCCTCGTTTCTCATTGAAATATGCCTCTCGCTACGCTAACCCACAGCTACGACCCTCACAGTATTATGCCCGCCTGAAACATTTGTAAATGATGTAGATAGAACAACGTATTGTTATGTAGTCTAATTTCTTTTATTTCATCGAATGACGTAAAAGAACGCTAATTAGCCATATGAAATCTTAATAGTGACGTCATTGCTCTACAACATATCAAAATATAGAATCTCTAGCGACACGCAGTATCGAAATTTTCCAGAATAAATCAGCACTACTCACACATACCAATGGTCCCTGACACGCGCAAGTTTGTTTTGTAGACGTCAGTATTGTTATTTGTTAGATTCATTTAATAACCTGTAGAAGAAACGTTCACAAACGTTCGTGTTAGAGTTTATGCAGGGATGCAGAAACGCTGTGTAAGTGTCATTTGCGGTGGGTCTCAAATGAATTCCTGTTAGCCATTTTTCAAGTGCAAAATCCTACCTTTACCCTGCTTATACATTAAGGATGCTGCTGTATTTGTCCAGAAACATCGCATTTTCAAATCGCAAAAAAAGCAACCATACAAATTTAAGACATGGGCATAGAATAGCTTACTCGGGCATTCATACCTTAACATTTTACCACAAAAGCGTTTACGTAATGTTGGTCAAGATATACGTACAAACGCATTCCGAATGAATTTAAAAAAATCGAGTACGTTAAATTTAAAAACTTAGTAAGTGCTTGAATACTAAAGTTTATTAAGAGTTTTTTGACGACAACGACAAATTCGTGATTTAATTTTAATCTGCTATATTTAATAATATTGTACACCTTAACTGGTAGACTATAGAGCACAAACCAATGTATACTTAAGACGTTATGCAATGACCAAAGGTCGGAAAAAGTGTTCCAAATCTATAGATACATGTGTAGATATAGTTACAAGGAGTGACTTTGAGTTGTTCAAAACCACCAAATTTTAATGTTACTTTTTTCGAATTCCGTATTTCCGGAAATGGTTTTACTGCATTATACGACATAGTAGTTTTGTCCTGGGACGTTTTTGACGATATTGATAATATACAGGTAAGGCAAAAAAAAAATAAAAGCTCAAATATTAGAAAGTAAAACTAGGATTTTTAAATTATATGAATAAAATTGGGTCCCCGCGTAGCCTAGCCTTTGGGGTCGAAACCCTAGGGTCTCAGTGTCCTTCAACAATACAAATTTTTACCCAAAAAATTAATAGATTGTCTGGGAAACCTAAGGGCCGGCAGCTACCTTGCCCAACGCATTAGCAAGTCAAACTTGGATTTTAAAGTAGTTCATGTCAACAAAATGCAGTAGATAACTGACTTTTCAGTTACAGTCAGCTTGCTTGACGGAAGAAATTAGTATGGTGGCTGTACTTTCTTGGACGTTCATTGTCGAAGATGCTAATAATGCTGAAAACCGTTTTCGGAAATCCGAAATTCTTTTCTGAATAATGAATTAAAATTCGGTGGTTTAAACAACTGTATCACTCTTTGTAGCTATATTTAAACGTGCATCTTTTTTTCCAAGTGCTTTATTAAATTATTTGCAAGGATAGTAATAAAATGGACAAAAATATTGACAGTGAGAACCATTACATATTAATAAAAATGCGTCGGTGCAGCATTAAGATGTGGCATTAGATAGCCGCTCACGCGATGCGCTCCTCCTACCGCAAAATGGCGGCTATTAGGTTTCGCAGATTAGAAAAGCATTCAGTTTAAATACAAGTTTTTCTAAATAAAAATTATTATTCTGCATATTTCTTTTATCTGTTATAACTTTGATATCCGATAAATCGGTATAAAATCATCACCGGCACCTCTAGGTGTGGTATGCGTCTACGGCTGCATGTATCGCGTGAGCGGCTAAAGCGAAAATCAACCGAATGTAACATTTCACAGGCATGGTTATTTTCAGTATTTATTCATTAGCAATCATGTAAAGTACATATTAAAATTCACAATACATGCACCCTGTAAGGGTGTAGCTAAAAATCAAATATATGAAATAATCAAAGTAATAAACAAAAATAAAAAATACAAGTTAAAAATTACACAACAAAATTGTTAAATTCTTTTAACTAAGTAATAAAAATTTTAATAAATCACACTCAATATTACAATGAACTTTTGTACTAATTATTATTACTAACGACGAATTAGTTTAGGGATATTATATCTCCGTATCGCTTAAAAATTCTTCTATTGAGTAATAACACTTTTGTATGAGGAGGGATTTCAATTTATTAGAGAAGACTTTTTAATTCTTTTCAAGTGTTATATAACATGGGATCTTATTTTATATTACTATTGACCTGTAATACGGGCTGTTTTAGTGTTGTACCATACCGTACATGCTGTTTAAATATGGCAAGTTTAGTTGGGGGAAATATCAGTCTATGTTGCCTACGTTCACTTATTACGTGTTCAAAAAGGTTTATATTTTTTCTTACAAATAATGTTATTTCAAAAATATAAGCATGGAAGGGAAACATATGTTGTTTTATGAAAAAAGGTTTGCAACTGACTCTGTGTCGTAGGTTTAGAATTACTCTGAGGCACTTTGTTTGTTGTACGAACAGTTTCAGAGCGTCATGACTGTGTCCCCATAGGATGATGCCGTAACGAAGCCAGGTACGAACATACGCATAATATGCGGTCAGAGCACAATCCGCGTCAGTATTTTGTTTAAATACGCTTTAGGCGTAAATAAACTGTGATAGTTTACTTTTTATTTTCTCAACATGTTTGGTCCAATTTAAATTTGTGTCTACAGTAATTTTTGTGTCTATAAATCACACAATATCCCAAATATCTCATATAATTAGACTTATTTAAGTAGTTTATACATAAATTTTGTCAAATTTTGCTTTGATTACTTCAGATTGCCCACTTGTTTGTATATTTTGATGATTGTTTTGTGATGGTGTTGTTCTTTTAAGCGTACATATTATCGATATTCTGTTATTAAAACAATTCACTACGAGGTTTTTATTATTTTATTAATATTTTTTTTTTACTATATCAAGTTCACCTACAAATAAAAAAGAATGGTTGGAAATCATAGGACTGCTGAATACATATATTTCATCAAAGACCATTTTCATTTATTCGTTTCATTTTGAAGAGTCAAATTTTAACAAAACTTTGTATGTAATTAGATTACATGATAATGCAATTCCATCATTAGGTTTATTGGTAGGTAGGTACCTAAATAATTTTATATTTAATTTAGATTCAACAAGACTCATTGACTAGGCATTCTGAGTTCCTGAAAACAAAATTATCCACTCGTTTCCGATTTTTTCATACGTTTTAATCATACTTTGATTACACTATTTTGATTTGACTAAACTAAAGAAATATATATAATATCTATGTTTGTGGGACACCTTATTCCGACCATTGGTAGCGCCCTATAGTCATGCTAATGTAGTCTTGTAGGCTAAAAAGTCGTTGAAAAACCAAATACAAAGATACTACGCAAGCACACAGAAAAATTCGGGAAGTCCGCTGGTTCGTTCCGAGGCTTAGTTGGTAACATCTGGCACGGTACACTAGAAGACGTTGGTTCGAATCGGGCTGGATCCAAGGAATTTTTTCTGAGTGTTCGATCTTTGTATTAATAATTATAACAAACTAGTGGAGTAATTTACCAAAAATTAATTGAAAATCAATACAATAAAAATTTTAATGTAATCTTATTGTTATTATTATTATCTTATTAAAAAATGTCTGCCACAGTGCATCAACCGGCAAAAGCACGATGCTCACGCGAATATGTAATCTGACAACTCTTGTGATTTGGAGATGGTTTCTTCGGTTATACGCGCTCTGGCGTTAACCTTAACTTAGAAGAAAATTTTACTAGCTGAGAGCTGACTGAGGTGTCTAGTTCTCATAACAAAGTTTAGTGTAATGGAACAATAAAAAGTAAAACACTTACTAGGCTTAAGTGTTTGGGTCACTGGGCCACACCTTACACCTTAGCGACAAAGTATACATTAGGCGGCAGCGGATTCTTGGCCGTCCGATGTAACATGTTGGTCCGCACAAGTTTGCGTATTGCATCTAATATTAGATAGACAACATCACATCACACGTCTAATCTCTCTAATCTAAAAATCTAATATTTTATTTCCTGTTTCGCGACGCGTACATCCGTCACTCTCACTCCTCCGTCACTCGGCTAGGGCCCATTGAAAACCAGCGTCACAACCTAGTCTTGGTTGTGGCTTTAGCTGAATGGGTTCCTTTTGTATACACCACAGCCGCACACATGTCAATATAGTATTATGTAACCCAAAAATGCAAGCCAAATTTATATCCATTCAGGAAAATGGAATTCCCACCTTAGCCTTTCAATGCTTTCATACTTATAACAAAAGAAAAAACATGCACTACCTGCACACCTCCCACGCCGTAGTCAATTCTAACACCAAGTACTAAGTAACATAATGGTTAACCAGCAAAAGTAAAGGAGTATTCCGTAAACCATTGAATTTTACAAAAAGACGGGAGACAGATGGATGGTGGCACTTAAGTTCGGCACTGCGCGGATTCGGGACAAAATAGAAGAGATTCTCAAAGATTTGTGGGGAACGGTAACCATTTATTACATTTATGTGAAAAGTATTACGGAATTTATGCATTACGAAAAAAAGCATGAAGGCCATTCTCACATTTGGTGTTCTTATCCTAATTACCGTAGTCGTTTCGGTGTCCTCGGCCTTAGCCTAGCCATTGATTTTTCTCGCTTAATATACCCAATAACATTGAAATATGAACAACTTTAAGCTTAACTATCAATATGTCTAGATAACATTAGAATAGACAAATTAGTTATCGAGTTAATAAGAAACAAATAAAACTTATAAACCTATTCATGTAGAATCTGTAATGAATTATGGTAAGTGTGGCACTAGACTTTTTTGTTTCAGTTGGTCTCAATGGTTGACTGGAAAAAAATGCCTTGTGGCGTTAAATCCACCATTTGTACAGGATTATTTTGTGCAATAATTTAAAATAGACTCTGCAAAAACGCGAAATCCAATCTCATCATGTCTGTCTAATCGATCGTCCGTCCATCCGTATGTCCTAAATTCGTTCCAGTTTGTCACATATTGTTTGAGACGTAAATTAATTAAATTTTTAAAATCAGTACCCTGTCGTACTAAAATTTGTTTGATAAAACACGACATCATTGGACAAAATGAGACAATTTGTTCTCAGGTTTTTCCATTGAAAATACTTATTTCACTCGAGCTATCTAAAATCTTTCGGAGATGACTCAAGATGGTGTTTTGACTCAAGACGGAACTTTGACTCAAGACGGAGCTTTGACTCAAGACGGAGGTTTGACTCCATAGAGCATTTTGCCGTGCAAGTTTGAGTAGAGGGCGCTAGACTGCGAATTGAATAAATATAGACCATACAAATATTTTTCCCGGTCCGGGAATCGGACCTGGGACCTCTGCGTGGCAGACCTGTGTGGTAACCGTTCGTAAATATAAAAAATAAATATACTATAACATATACATACATATTAAACAAAGCGAAATGATAATTATTTGTGAAATAGTTAAATTTATAACCTAAAGCTTAGCACCAAACTTCGTTAATAGGTGTTAAAATACAAAAAAATCTATTAAATATTTCAATTTATATTTTTCATTTATCCGCTCACGCGATTCATGCGTCTCTGGAAGCATACCACACCTAGAGGTGCCGGTGATGATTTTATACCGATTTATCGGATATCGAAGTTATAACAGGTAAAAGAACTAATACTAATTGCCATTTCGGTAACTACTCTAGCAATCCATAAAGTTTTTAATGCCTGGGTCTGTCATTTAAAAAAAATAAACAACTTCAAAAATACGTCACGACAATCGTGTGTGTTATTGTTTGGGCTGGTGATGTCGGTGTTTATTTATTGAAAACATACCGTAACTTGCGTTTTTTAAGTTTACCGTGAATATAAATGTTTATAAACTATACTTTAAGGAGTAATTTCATGGTAAACATTAGAACCACTCAAACGGAATATTATCATATTTACCCAAGTACACCAAAAATTTCATTAGTGCTTTTTAAGTGCAGAATTTGCGGTGTATTACTGCATTTTATTTGAGATGTTTTTGTTGCAGTACGGACGGTATTTATTTAGCAATGCAGAATAATAATTTTTATTTTTAAAAACTTGTATTTAAACTGCATCCTTTTCTAATTTGCGAAACCAAATAGCCGCCATTTTGCGGTAGGATGAGCGCATCGCGAGAGCGGTTATAATTTAATTTATATTTAATTATAATAGATCAATTACTATGCTATTTAATGTAATAATTGAAGGTATTCATTAAATGTACAGAAAAGTTTGTAAAGCGAAGGATAGACCGAGTTCATAGGGGGCGCCACCAGCGTACGAAAAGTCAGACGGAACGAAACGTTACGAATTTTCAAGTGGGAAGGTGAGATAGGAGGATTGAAGAGAACTCGGTCTATCTCGAGTGGAGGAAAAAGGATTGTAAAGGAAGTAAGTGTTGGGTGAATAGAGTTATTGAAAAGTGATTGTTTATTTGTTTTATTCTTATCTGCCTATTTCCCCTTTATGTAACCGATGATTATATTGAAGTTTAACTCGGCAGTGCAACTACATCTGACACAAGAAATGTAGTCAACTGTTTCTAACCTAATAAAAAAGTCCCGCCCCGTATTGTGCTCGGCTCTAAAGGTCCCGTTATGCTAACAGCATTACCTCGTCGAACATTATTATATTACATTATTGCAATATTAAGTTATCTGTTTTTTATTGTAGAATTTGCCGATTTTAAAAACTCAGGCGTTTTGAACAGAAAGCTGAAGTTATTTTCATAAAAGTGTGGCCACAGTATAATCAATAGTCGCAATTATCCGGCAGAATATTGCGCTTTATAGTCACCCTACGAACGAATGGGGTCCATTCATTCTACACCTGTCGGGGTTCGGCACAAGCTGGAAGGATTTTGGCTTGATACGACGAATATATTGAGCTCTTTGTACGTTAGTACGATGCTATGCTTTTAAGCATTATCAGAAGATTTTTGTTTTTTTTTCTGCTTGTAGTATGTGTTTATGCCTAAAATACATTACTGGTAATGTTTTTTTACTTTACTAAAACAATGTAATGTTTTTGAAGAGTTTTCTCCAACTTGCAAGTTAAAACTTACTACGATATTTTAGTAAAAAAGAAGTTATAAAATGCTAAACAATGACGCAAATTACCTCGGACTCTTCTATGATTAACAGACGGGGAGTCGACTGAAAGAGACTAAAAAATTTATTTTTATAGTATTAAGCGACGGGACGAACAAGTCTTGCGCCTGGTGGAGTAACCATGGCAGTTGGCACTGACTCAGGGCTTTAAATACGCAATACTGTCGGGCGCTGCCACTGCACCCGTCACCTGGAGACACAAGTTGACAAGTCCCATGTGCCTGTAATTTCACCAGCACCCTTAAGTACCCTTCAAAACCGGAACACAGCAATGCTATTGCTTGGCGGCAGAAATAGATAAATATGGTGGCATCAGTATCCTGGACGAACACTTCACACACACACATTTTATACACACAGTTGCAAGATTCGAACACGGACCTTACTATATGAGAGGCAAGTTTTCTCGCAACTAGACTATGAAAATGTCTTTATTGAAAATGAAAAAGACACCCTTGGCCCGTGGGGTCCCAGTGCACTTCATCTTTTCAAAATTTTATTAAAAAAAATAATAGACTGTCTGGGAAACCCAAGAGCCGCCAGTTACCTTGCCCAAAGCATTAGCATAGCCATTCAAAGGAAGAACGCTGTCAGCATCTTGGGCACCTGGCCGCGGGGCCCCAATTTTAATCATATAATTAACTATAAACATCATAAATAATGACTTTGGTTTCAAGACTTTTAATTTGTTTAATGTTGGCATCTTTCGCCACCAAACTCATATTTTTAAATACAAAACAAAAATCAAGTTGCTGATATTTCCCTTCGTTACTCTTAATTTATTCAGGCCGCAATAAATGAGTTCGAAATTAATTGTGTTCAAAATCATCGTTGAATTCCAAAATTAACATAAAAGACCGCAGTATATCATAAATAACTTCAAAATTGATAGTAATTTGTGAATTCATTAAGTGTGAGGCCAGGAAGTATCCAACATTGTGCCGCGATGTCTGAGGCGAGTGGTTTTTTTTTGTTCAGATGTTTAAAGATATCAGGGATGCTGGAAGTTGTTTCATCATTATTTTTATATAAGTAAAAAAATCTGTTTTTAAGCTGTAATATAAAAAGATTTGCTCAAAATGATGCCAAAAATACAGGTACACCTTTACTTGGTTTAGGCATCGCAATTACACATTAGGTTAAAATATTAAAATGTATAGCTTTACTATGAAGATTGTATAATTGATGAGATATGAGAGAGAGAGAGACCCTTATCTCTGGTTCCTGGCCACTTACTTTTGATATTTTGAATCGTTCTCTAATTCTTTAGTCTTCGCCATTCTTACTTTGCTTCATTCCGTTGTCACTCCCATCAAAATTATCGGAGAGGAACGACCGTATCCTCCTATCATCATCATCATTCAGCCCTACGACGCCCTCACCATCATTCAGCCACCGCGCGGTCGCCATTGGAGAACCTTTCCGCCCCAACGGCCATCGGTTTTCCTAGCTATGTGCCCCGCCCACTGCCACTTCTGCTTCGGGCTATGTAGTTCTCCTACAGATTTCCTCATTTCTGATTCTATCACTTAGGGAAATACCGAGCATAGCTCTTTCCATTGCCCGCTGAGTGACCTTGAGCCTTCTTATGAGGTCCATAGTGAGGGACCACGTTTCTGATCCATATGTGATCACTGGCAATACACATTTGTCAAAGACTTTCGTGTTGAGCTGGACTCGACGAGAGATCTCTTTCTCAAAGTTGGACTTACCGAACTGGACTGTCTGTCCCAGGTATACGTAATGGTCAACAACTTCGAGTGCAGTTCCCAATTTTAACTGGAGCGGGTACAACATGAGCATTCGACATGATCTTCGTCTTGTCCATGTTCATTTTAAGACCCACTCTTTTGAAAACACTACTGAGATCTGCGAGCATTGTGTTCAGGTCTCCCAAGGTTTCAGCCATAAGAACTATATCATCGGCAAATCGAAGGTGTATTAGATACTCGCCGTTGATGTCGATGCCAAGTCCAGGCAGTTGGATAAGATTTGAGCTCTGATCCTGTAATTGGACTGACATATTGGCGTTTTTGTATAAGTAAGTAAGTTGTAAATGTAAGCCTAACTGCTTATAAAGCAGCAGTATACTTCATACAAATACAGGCCCTTTTGGAGTAAGTTCACTGATCGTATACTAACAAGTTCTAATTTGTTGAGAGAGGTTTTATATTATTGTACGTGGGGCGCACTACAAGTTTCCGGAACGAATAAGAAAAAAATACTATAGATGGTCAGAAATGAATTTATTGTTTCTCAAAATATGCACTTTTTCATACAAATGAACCAATTTTGAAAATATTTATGCCACTCCTCCGTGACAATTTCTGAAACATATTTTTCATACTCTTCGACAGCCTCTTCAGGTGTTGAAAATTGTTGACCGCGTAACTGGTTCTTAATTTTTGGAAATAAATAAAAGTCACAAGGTGCCAGGTCAGGACTGTACGCGGGCTGGCTCATAAGGTCCACGTTGTTTACCTTCAAAAATTCATTTGTCTGTCAATAACTAATGGTCGTGTACCATATACCATAATCACTATTCACAGTACCACGATTCTCCAAAGCAATAGTAGCCACGTGTCCAGTTTTATAAAAAAAAAGAATCAATTGTCCGCTTAGAGGCACTTTGCACGCGCGCCACTTTGATTGGTTTCGGCTCATCTCGAAAGACCCATAAGCTCGATTGCTGCTTTGTTTTGGGATCGTAACTATAAATCCATGTTTAGTCACCTGTTACCATGTGCCACACCAAATTTGACGCCCGTTCATTGAATCTGGTAAGCATAGCATTGCACCAAGTGACGCGATCCGTTTTTTGAGCCTCAGTCTTCTTCAATCTTTTTCACACCCAAATGTTTGTGTAGTATTGATTGTATTTGCCTTATGCCTATGCCTAAAGATGCCCGAATCTCATGGTATGTCACATGCCTGTCTGTTTTGATCATACGGCGCAGAGCATTGATGTTTTTGTTGTTCACAGCAGTGGACGGGTGACAATCGCGAAATTCGTCACTGAGATTCACACGATCGCGTTTGAATTCTGCAAACTAGCTATAAATAATCGTCTTGCATGGTGCTTCATTGCCAAAAGCAGTTTGAAGCCGAGCAAAGTTCCGCTGAGCAGTTAAATTACGCTTAAAGTCGTAGAATCCTGGGAATATCCATAAGGTAGAGGTGGAGTCCCAGCCCACGTCTAGTCCCTGTTTTTGTTACAGCCTCTCCTTCCTTTCTTTTTTCCTTCACCTGAAGAATACAACAATGCTAGATATTTATCCGCTGAAAAATGCAGTTAACTATTCTAGACCCCGATTCAGAACTCTAAACCGAATTCTCTCAAATTTAATTGTTCTCGAATCGAAGGGCGCTTTCCGAGTTATTCAGAACATTCCGAGTTAAACGTTCAATTCGGGTTCGAATACAATATCTTCATCCAACAGCGTTTAAGGAGTGAGTCGGCGAATATAGTTTATAAGAAAAATGAAGTCCTTTTATATACATTATAAGACTTTAAAAGCGTAAAATATAGGAATGTAATGCATTCCGCAGTCTTGCATTAAAATAAATTAATAAAATTGAACAAAACCCAGATTGTATTTAAAATAATAAAAGGTTATTATGTCACATTCTTGCTTTGTAAACAATAGGACGTTCGGTAACGTCAGAACACAGTCATCGAAAACGTTTGTGGCCTTTGCGGGTCGAGAAGCACGAGTAATCGTATGGGTGTGACGTCATTTCAGGTCGGTTTCGAATACGACCGTTTGACTTTAGATTCGGTTATTGTGTATTGCGGATATCTAATCGAATCGGTCGACAACAGGGTTACGGTGAGGTTCTGATTCGACCTGTATCTTATAATATATTATATTAGATCGTACATTTCACCAAAACTTGGCATGCGAATATTTTACACAATGCTTGTTTCACTTTAGACGTAGTAGTAGCATTCAAGTTAAATTTAAACAATAGCATAAACAATCTACAACAATTGGAATTTAGCCAGAAAATAAGGAGTCAAATATATAACAAACAATAGTTAAATTTTACATTTTATGTTATCAAGTAAAAAATCATTAATATCAGTAGTATTGTGTCACTAACAAATTATGCAATTTTATTTTAAATTGTCTACGATTTAATTCTTTAACAGCATCCGGGAATTTATTAAATAATTTGGGTGCTAATATGAACATCATTCTACTGTAAAATTCCAAATCATGATTGGGCCATATTTCCATTTTATTCCTTGTGTTTCTAGAATATCTAGTTTTGACTACATTAAAGTTGCTTAGATTTTGTTTCACATAAACTCAGGTCTAGTAAATATACATCGATGGTAGGGTTAACCTTTATCATACTACTATCTTCTTCTACAATAACGTTTTGACGCATTGTGCCAGATTCGCAGAATGCCAGATTAGCAAAATGACTGATTCTCAAAATGCCAAATGTCACTGCCAGGAACAGACCTTCTTCCTCCTGACGAAGGACATAGGTCTCTGAGTAGGCAGGTTTAAGTTAGTAATACCTAATTGAAGTTGTAAAGTTAGCAAGTTTCTTTATGATACCAAGATTTTGTAGTTAGAGGAAACTACATTTTGTTTTTAACAAATTAATAAAACATCAAAAACTCGCTTCATTGTAATCATTATTTCAGTCGAATGATGTCCACTTTACTTGACGACCACTGGACATTAGTTCGTGCGTCAGGAGGAGGAATGCCCGTTCTTGTCAGTGACATTTGGCATTTTCAGAATCTGGCATTTTGCTAATCTGGCATTCAGCGAATCTGACATTCTGCCCGTTTGGCATTTTGCGTTTCTGGCATAATGCGTCAAAATGAAATTCGTGTGGACCGAGCGTATTTTCTGTCATTATTACGCTACGTAACGCAGTCACCGCTTCAGCTACAACGCTTCTATAACCGTCTAATTTGAAGAGGCCCTTAATTTAAGTTTTAATAATATTAATGCTCGTGGTTTTAGTAAAACAAAATTTATTCTTTAAAATTACGCAAACTGACGAGGGTTCAGATGTTGTAAGCCTTTATTATACATATGACAAAAGAAAAAAAAGTCATCCTCCTTAATGCGTTCAGCCAGTGAATGGATATATGTTACCTGCTTTTGTATTTTAGCGTTACGAATAAAACGTCTCGGGGTTTTCCTTAAAAGCTGAGGTAGGCGTCTCCGACTAACCATACTTCATTTTGACAAATAAGTTTAGAATATTATCGGAGTACAGACACAGCGTTAAAAAAATGTGGAGTTTCAGAAGTCTGTAAATGAAGTCTCCTTCATGAAGGTCGATAGATTTTGAGTTGCTACTCTCACACTGTGAATTTCAATTAATTTGTATTAATTAAAATTCACAGTGTGGCGGGACCCCAAACGCTCGATCCTCAGGGTAACACTGACTTTCCCCCCACATATACTCCACAATATTATCAAACTCTGTGCCTATTCACTCTCGCCTTGAAAAGGCCCACGTTATACCGTTTAATGAACAAGTCTGGAGTCTTTAGGACTCCGGCTATGGAGTGGCAGGGAATACCACTCCATAGCCGTTAGCAATATAAGTGTGAAAACGAACAGCATCATGCGAATCCTTGGAATGACCACATCATTGGAGTAGAACCTCAGCTTAAGTCTAGTCCTGGATGATGGAAAGAGACGGCAGATTATTATGAAATTATAACGTTGTACAACTTCGGAATCTCGTCGCAGTGTTTCGGCCTCGCTTTGTAAATTTTCTACGCGACTACTCATAAACAAAATATAAATTGATGTCCCCTAATTCTTAATTTAATCTTCGTAAGTTGTATTTACGGGGTGTTTGAAATATGACAAAATAACAATGTAATTTTCTGTATAATCGGATTTTTATATTAGAGGGCTGCTAGTTTTTCATGCTATTGTTCATGCTGTCACACTTTGGAACGCACTTCCTGTTACTGTTTACGAAAGTAAACAGTTAGCTTTTTTAACTGACTTCAAAAATGGAGGAGGTTATTAATTCGACTGTATTTTTTTGTGTGTATGTCACAAGATTAGTTAGTGTCACGAGATTAGTTAGTGTGAGAGCCGATTTTGATGATTCTTTTTTTTTTTTGGAAAGTTGGTACAGTAATTTGAAGAAAATACCACCTCTAAAGGTGGCAAACTAGGGGATGAATCTGATTTCGCGCACTTTTTGGCAACCGGTTTCAATAAAACTTGGCAAATAATTGTAAATCGACAAACTGTTGAGGTAAACAATCTAAGTAGGTACAGAGTACTAAAAAAACCGACGTCTTCGAGCCACAACTTCACGGGTAAGGAAAGTCTACGAAATCTATTACTTTAGAACCGTTACGCTTCCCTATACATATGGCGAATGGCTACAGAGTGGAATTCCCCTGCCCGCAGTCTTTTCAAGACGAGAGTGAATAGACATTATTTAGGTGTGCATGCTCCATCGTCGACCTCGTCGTCACTTTCCATCAGGTGTAATGGAGGTCAAATGCGCAATTATTTTTTATAAAAAAAAATAGGTATAAAAATATATACAATAAGGCCAACAGTATAAAAACAGGTACATAGGGCGCACTATAAGTTTCCGGAACTGGCCATTTACATAAACAATATTTAAAAAGTAATTACAACATTTGAAAATGGAACTTTTTGGCTGTAGAATACAGTTTGTTTCATCTGACTGTCACTTGTTTTTACATTGTGGCGTCATTTTAGAAATTGGTTGTCTACATCACCATGGATTTAATTCGTGAAAATTTTCGTAGTATGATTTTCTACGACGTTAAGTGTAATTTAACAGCTCAGGGGAGCTTCGCTCGGTTCAAACTGCTTTTCGCGATGAAGCACCATGCAAGGTGACTATTTATAGCTGGTTTGAAGAATTTAAACGCGGTCGTGTGAACTGCTGTGAACAACAAAAACATCGAAGCTGTGCGCCGTGCGATGAAAACAGACATTTATTATTATTAAATCTTTATTTTCTCTCACAAGGTGTTAGAATATATTGCAGTAGTGTATTTACTAAATATTAATACATCATAAGTCTGTGTAGAGACTGGCGCCCATACTAGGAGACTCGTATTACAGATCACGAGCCCCTCCACACTTCGGACTAAATAAAAAAATAAGTAAATATGGACTTGTAGATAATTATAATCTTATACAGTGAACCGTACTAGACTTAGGCGTGTGGTGAATGCACGCTTCAAAAGAAGTGTAACTAAAATCGACAATAAAACAGAATTTGCAGGAAGCGAAGATGTGCTTCACGGGAAAGAACTCCGAACAAGTACCGTGAATGCTTCCCAAGATTACATCCGTACGCTGAAAGGCAGAAAGGACCATGAGACGGAAGGCTCAAGTTGCTATAGCGATAGCCGACTTCCGGTAGGAGATAGAACACCAAATATTATTATTATTCCCTATATGCTTATTTATTTATTGTCGAGTTTAAAAAAAGCCTTTTGTGGGTAAAGCTGAGCAAGTCCCGATTGCACCAGACGCGACACGCATGACGGTGAATTAGGTACTGCATTATTATTGTTTTAATTATTCTTTTTTAATTCTTTTATTATTATAATCATTGTAATATCTATTATGTTTATTATTATGTCTATTTTAGAGTCTCGCCTGTCCCAAGGCCTAAAAGATTAATTTTGAATTTTTAAATGGGAGAGACGGTATTTCCCGGCAATGGCACAGTCGGCCCGAGTCAGGGACTAAGGTTCAAAAACCGGCGAAGAATACGTGTCGTATCGAAATCGCCTTATTATTATTATTGTTCCTCTGTTGTTTTGTTTATATGCGTATCTGTGCTTGTGTAATAAACAGTGTTCTTTCAAATAGGAGGTTAGTAACCGTCAGTTTGTTATCTTTAATTAAAAATCCGACTATAGTGCTGCGTGGCGATAGTCTTGTCTACAGATTGAAATTCAAATTAAGTTTATCTCATCTTTAGTGTTGTCTTCAACAATACGTATTATCAGTTACATCTGGTTCTAAATTAGCATATCGAGGGGTCCGAGGCATAATTCAATAAGTATAAGGTTTCGTAAAATGAGTTATCTAGTGTTATCAAGTGACGAAACAAACAAGTCGTGCACCTTGTAGTAAGCGACACGCCTGTCAATAACAGTTGCAGTATACTCAGAGCTTTAAATCACAAAGTTCTCAGGGGCACTGCTTTTGCGCCGGTCACCCTGAGACATAAGTTGGTTAGTCTATTGTGCTTGTAATGTCACCAGCACCCTTGCCCTTCAGAACCGGAACGCAGTCATTCCCACATTACTGTTTGGCGGCAGAAGCAGGTTAAGAGACACTTCTCTGGACGAACTCTTGGCATTAACGAAATTTGTTTATCAAATCAAACTTTCGTGTCGCGACGGGCGGCTCAAAATATAGAAAATCAATTTAAAAACTATAGTTATTTCATAAGAATAAGTTAACCAGTGAAATGAAGTGAACTAGAGAATGAGAAAAAAACAAATTGTGTGAAATTTACATTACCCAATGTTTGAGAGACGGTTACAAACATTGTAGTTAGAAACGAAAGATTGAATCTTGTGGGTACAGTTGTATTTCTAGGTATAACGTTAGATGCTAAATTGCAATGGGGTCCCCATATAAGTAAGTTATCAAAACGGCTCGGCTCTGCAGTGTACGCGATTAAAAAAATAGGAAACTTTCAGACGTCGAAACCGCTAGATTGGTTTACTTCAGCTACTTTCACAGTCTAATGACATACGGCATTTTGCTTTGGGGTAATGCCGCCGATATCAATAGAATCTTCATCCTGCAGAAACGTGCAGTTAGGGCAATTAACAATCTGGGCCCCAAAGTATCTTTGAGAGATAAGTTTAAGGAAATTAACATTCTTACACTAGTCTCACAGTACATTTATGAAAATGTAATTTACATTAAAAGGAATAGTAATTTCTTTATGAAAAATAGTGACAAACATAACATTAATACGAGGAATAAAAATAAACTAGCTTTTCTTGATAGTCGTCTTCACAAAGTCAAAAATCATTTAAGGGGCAATGTATACGCTTCTATAACAAGATTCCGGTTGATATACAAAATTTGCCTTTCACAAGCTTTAAAACTATAGTGAAACAAAAACTTTATACTAAAAGTTATTATACAACTTCTGCGTACTTGGATGACAAAAATCCGTGGTAGTACCCGTTTAGCTTATGGAGGTAGTCTCGATCTCTGATGTTTCAAATAAAAAAAAAATATTGTAAATGTTATTTACAAAGAGCAACGGAAGGAATCTGCCTTACGAATGAGCGGTAGAGTTTAACCATTGTGACGATTTCAAGTGTAATAATGCTTACCTATGAAATAAAGATTATTTTGAATTTGAATTTGAATTTAGTATCTTATTTGCAAATAAATCCTGTGTTTAAATATCGCCAAGGCGCCTTTTTGACGGGAAAATAAGTTTTTTGCATCGCCTTTTCGTTATAGGCAAAAATCCACAGTCGCGGCACTAAAAAGCTTGATGACCACAGCTAAGTGAGAAATGGTCAAATATACGTTTTAATTAGAAAAAAAAGCACAAAATTCTCTTTTAAAATTAGTTAACGTGTTCAACTTATCGAACCTTATCCTAACGATGCATAGCTGGAATGTCATTAAACTTTTTCAATATTCTAAAACTGGCTTATGGTTTTTTATGACATATCAAAAAATTCTTTTATCGCTTAACCGCGTCTTAGTAGCTGACGGCAGTATTAAGGTCGCGTACTTAAGGCAACTGTATTTTTTATAAATACGCTTGAGTGCACATCAATGATTGTATATTCATTATCACTACGCTTCATTTGAGATCTATCCAAATCACCGTTTATTAATAAACATAAAAGGCCAAGTATAGAATCCATTAAAGGGCCAGAAATAGGACAAGTTAAAAACTTATAAGCGAAGTACTGGAATATTTTAATTAACTTCTTTTCACAGTTTTACACCCAATGACTCCTCACACAAGACCAAACCTCACCGGTCAAGATTCCCACCAACCGCCCTTTTTTTTTTTTTTTTTTTGACGGGGGGGGAAATTTTTTTGGGTCCCCCGCGCCCCCGGGCTCAGCAGGTATGTGGGGAGTGTGCCTCCACACTGGAGGGACTACCCCACTAAAACCCCCCCGGGTTTCCCTCTCGCCGGTTGAGTCGGCGCCGTGGGATCAGTGAACATTCACCACGACGCCGCCCGGCCTACGCCAGCTTACGCTAGCTTACGCCAGGGCTCCCGCGCCAATGGAGGGGCGAGTCGGTTGTCCTCCGACCCGCCCCCCAGACGAGTGAGGCTGTGCAGTGCAGGCTCCGGAGTCCCTGTCCAGAGCCCGCTGGTCTCACTAGGGGATCAGGCGAGCAGCGAACTGCCTTCGCCTTCTCCCCGTACGTCTGCGCCGGAGCGGGTGTGCGTCCGCCGCGTCCTCGCGCACCCGCTCCGCGGCCTCCTTTTGCGACATAACCTCTGCGCAAAAGGAGGCCACCGCCTCCCAGGACTCCTCGCTTTCGAGCATGGCGGCAACCACGCTCGGCAGCGAGAGGTCCTGCCCTACAGTCCCCGTCAGAGTGCGGCGCTGCTCATCCCACCGGTTACACACCTCTAGGGTGTGCTGCGCGGTGTCATCCGCAGCGCCGCATTCGTGGCACGACGGGGACGGTTCCCTCCTCGCCACCTTGTGCAGGTAGTGACCGAAGCAGCCGTGCCCGGTCAGCACCTGCACAAGGTGGAACGACAGTGGCCCGTGGGACCGGTTTACCCACTCTACGAGGACAGGGCGGATCGCCTCTATGGTACGAGCGCCATAGGGGGGATCCGCCAAGCCCTCTTTCCACCGGTCCCGCATGCGCTGCGCCGCGAGGCGGCGCTCCCGCTCCACCTCTTGGGGAGCGGGTCGCTCGCCTCGGTCCCCCATTCCCCGCCGGTAGGTGCGAACCGCCGCCAGGACCTCTGCTTCGAGGTCCCACGGCGGAGTACCGGCGAGGACGCATGCGGCAGCGCAGACCAACCCCCACCAACCGCCCTCGCTTGCGACGGCGGTAAACCAGTTACTTGTGATTGGTTCCCGCCAAATGAACCGACCAATTGTAAACGACCAACTAGATCAATCCGATTGGTCATCCGTGACTAGGACTTGCTGATTGGTTTCCGCCAAATGCGTCAACCAATTGTAAACAACCAATCCAACCATCCTGATTGGTCTTTCAGTGGTGTTACCATAAAAATTTGTGTTGCCATCATGTAATGAAATTTAATTCTTGGCGTGATAAAAACTGTAAAACCGAAAACCCTAACACAAGGGTTGTTAAAGAGCGGTAGAACGGATCATACTAAGTGTGATAAATAGACTCCGGAACACTGCGCTACGCTCGAAGACTGCTGAAGACTGCAAAGCTGAAATGGGTAAGATGGCTTGGGGTTTAAATGCGCGTCCAATATAATAACGTATTCGGGATGTTGTTGAGTCTACCCCGGTACTGCAGCACTTCCAGGATGTTTGCTTGAACCCATACGAATTGCTTTCATGCCGTCTTGCTGAATAATTTAGCATCGTTGGTTAGAAGGCTCCGGGGGTACTAACAAATAACAATAAATACAGTAGAAGTGGTTAGTTAGCGTCTGACGCGTGCCAACTATAGATCTCGAAAGACCTATCTGAGTCTAGTCCGCCATTTTCGCTTCGTATGGTATGGTTGTGCCATTCTTTCGTGCAAATTCTCTAAAATCCTACAAAAATGTCTTATTGTGCTGTTTTGGAGTGCAAAAATATTAGCCGCACCAAAAGTATTACCCGTAGTTGTATTTCATATTATCGGTAAGCCTTATTTTAATAAATTTTCAATTTTCTGTTTATCGAATTGATTCAGATGTTAATCGTTTGTCGTAGTCCAGCAGCTGGCCGCAAGATGGCAGCACGTTGAATAAAATTTCAATATAAAATTAAAACGTCATAACTTGCAATGAAGGTATTGAACTTTGAACGATATGGCGACTGGGTAAAGTTTAAATTATATTAACAATCCAGAATTTGTTACATCTTTTTATATTAGAAGCTACAACCAATCATTATCAAGATTTCGTAGTGTTTATCATTTGTGTGCGTTTTGGCGTAATCGAGGATTACGGCACTTCCATTGTTTTTTCTTCCGTGGATACTAACACCGGCATCCTGAAGGTTGTGGCAGATGACCACAAAGAGCGTGTATTGAGGCATCTCGTACGGACAATGATTCCGCGCGAGATACCTGAAAAGTACATGACATTTTACTATTTTTTCTCCTAGCACAAGCAATTATTTTGCTTAAATGGAGTTCCCCAGCAAACTTGCTGTAAACTAGGTTTAAGTGAACGTAAATAAACACTTTTTTATTTTTATTTTAGATTTTAAGTAATGTATTTTATAATTCCCTACTAACAATAGCTTATAAGTTTTTTCTTTATTTTATTAACACCAGTGGATTCTGTTGTCTGATGTCTGATCTCAAACTAGAAAATTCTGTCCTATTATGAGTGGACTTAGAGTCGACGGCTTAGCGGTGGCAACCGCTAGGCGTGCAGTCGAGGAGACGCGCGGGACACGTGAGTTGCCCTTTAATTAGGAAGCTGTGTCCGGACATTGTCGCAGGACACTGCGACTGGCATCACCAGCACTAGCCCGGAGAGATAGTAGAGGATAAGCTAGATATCCTCCTGTCCCTCCAGCCGCATAGGTTATTGGGAACTGGAGAGACGTCATTTTTCGGCGTCGGGAAGTGAGCGTGGCTTACAGCTCCGCCACCAATGAGGAGATTTGGTAGTGGACTCAGAGGCGACGGCTTAGCGGTGGCAACCGCTAGTCGTGCAATGCGCAACGGGAAGTCAGCGTGCCTACAGCTCCGATACCTGTCTGAAAAATAGGGAGGGTACTGTACGTGCACCCGGGATGCCTCACACGGGGCACTAGCCTCTCGAGAACCGGACAAAGTCAAGTGACAGAGATCAGTGGCAACCTTGTACCTTGTACCATGTACCAGTGGGCTGATCTGGGGTCAGAACCTGAATCTATAAGGTTCCTGTGCGCACACAGGTTATAGTTCCCTTCTCGTGTACACTAAGGGTTGTTAGGGAGGGTCACTATAATCAGAACTAATGTAGAAAGATGGGGCTATCGTATGAGTACAGAGCAAAGGAATTCACTCTGGCGCACTTCGCAGAACACCCAACCCAGAACCAGTTTAGAAAAGTTATTATTTCGTGTACTATGAGTACCAGAGCATTAGAATTCACTCTAGGGCACTTGCCAGAACACCCAAACCAGAATCAATGTGGAAAAGTTAATTTCCCAAATTAGTCCTACCGGAAATCGAAACGGGACCTCCTCATCCAGCGCCCATATTGCAAACCGTTGGAACGATCGAGGTTATTAAAAGGTGGAAACGCGTCGTGATTGCAGCTTTGGTATAAGAGGATACTAAGAAAAATATCATAATTAACAAGTAGATTTTTTGAAAGTTTTTACTTTGGAATTTTTTTGAACAACCTGTAGCTGCATGGGGTACTAAGGTGGCCCCTAGATACATAGGGTGGTAGCAAACCGGGGATGATTTTGCAGAAATATTCTGTAAACAGCAATAATACCTTGCTAATGGCCAGCGAAATTAGGACCTGCCTGTAATGGTAATTTACACCATCGTGGTGTTGCCATATTTTGCAGCGGTAACGCTGATTTTTTATTAAAAAAAATCATACATTATTTCAACGTTCTTTGCCTGAATTATAGAAAATGATTAATTAGAAGATGTAGAAAAATATCAACCATTATCATTATCTTTGACAAAGAGACATAAAACTAGAATTATAATTAATAAATTGGAACTTTTTATTAAAAACCGACCTCAAAAATTGGTGGAATTACATCTATTTGCCAAGTTTTATTGAAATTGATGAAAATTATTAGTAGTAGAGAGATTGTATTCCAGTTTTAAAGGGAAGGGTGCTGGTGAAATTACAGGCACATGGGACTTGTCAACTTATAGTGACAGGCGCAGTGGCAGTGCCCCTCAGATCTTTGCGACTTAAAGGTTTGAATGGCACTGCAACTGTCATGGACAGGCGTGTCGCTTACCATCAGGTGCACGTCTTGTTCGTCCAGTCATTTGATATTATAAAAAAAACTTGTTAGCGAAAAGTGGATGAAATCCAATAAACTAATTCATCGCCAAATATTTTCTTCAAATTCGAAAGAGACCACTACTTTACTAAGATACATCGAAATCTGTTCACAAATGACGAAGTAATCACATAATATATAAAAAATAAAGACGAATTCAGAACTTTCTCCTTTTTTTGACATCGGTTAAAAATGAGAAGATTTCATCAAAAGCGCCAACATCACTGGACCGGTTCGCAGCTTAGACTATTTAGTCACCATCAGCTACTTCAAGGGAGAAGAATATCATACTGAACAAATGCATCACGTAAGTCAACCCTTTGATCATCTCAGCACTGAGTACTAAAAAAACCGACCTCAAAACTCATTCATCCCCTCTTTTGCCGCCCTTAGATGAGGAATATTTTCTTCAAATTTAAATGGGACCTCTACTGAGATACCCTCTTTCCAACAAAAAAGTTCACAAATTAGTTATCGCGTAACATACCTACAAAAAAAATACAGTCGAATTTAGAACCTTCTCCTTTTTTCAAGTCGGTTAAAAGGAATCCCTAAAAATATATGTTTTTTATGTAAATAAACAGTAGCCGGTCAAGTTCATCGACGGAGATCATATTTGAAATAAATATTGTAAATGATACAATATTATATATACAAACGTTTATTTACAAACAAGAGTTTACTCTATGTTCAATTGTAATATGCGTACCTATGAAATGTTGGAGTTTGAGTGGTATAAATGGCTACACTGTTAAAAGTTCCATAGAAATACGAATTTTAATTTCCCTTTGTTACAAATACCAGAGATACCGAAATTAATCCGGGTCAATACCAATACGCGGATTAGAAAATCAAATACGGAATTTGTTACACAGGACAGAGTGTGAACCAGAATAGCCATCGACAAGCCGTCCGAAAGTCTTGTAATTCTTGGTCACTCTACTGAATTATTATAAGCAAAATATTGAATAATGGACATCATTCATAATGATCTCGACTAAATGGAGTAGAAAAAGCCTTGCAATATTTTAAATTACTGTACAAACCAACTAACTGTACTTCAGAATCAGGGTTTGCCTGAAAAGGTCTCTCTAGTTATTTGAATGATAGAATGTGGTTTCGTGTTCTTTTGTTTAGCTGATTATGTCAGTTGTTAGGAACGACTTGAAGAGATTGGTCTAATAAAGAACCTGTTAAAACCACTGGGCTAATTGCATTTGGCGAAGAGAGCCATGAAGGTACCTATTGTTATTTGTCTTCCTTGTTGCTGTTTAAACGAATTAACGGCGTAAGGCAAAAAAACATTTTTTTTCCGACCTGCGGACCTCACGAATTTTTCTATGTGTTTTTGTTGTCAAGTCTTTGTGTTTGGTTTTGCAACGGCTTTATAGCCGTAGCGCCATCTATGAGAAATCGTAAGTATTTCGTCACCCAGTTAGATACTTTTACAGCTACCAGCCCTGGCTATACATGTCGCTATTCATTGCATAAAATTTTTTTTCCGGCTAGTTATTTTGTTTTTCCGGCCTAATGTAGCTGTTTAAGTCACTAAACTGCTTGAAACCAAAGATAGCCAAGTGGCATTGTTATTCAGTTAGTTCGGCTAAATATTTCCATTTAAGCCAATACTCACCTGCAGGTTCATTCATTATCTTTTTCCACTGTCCGGCTTCAACCACTACGGGGAATAGGCTTCGCGTTGTTTGTGATCTGACATTAGTGTCAACAAGCTAAACTCGCAATTTGGACAATAATGTCTACCCATCCCTTGGCAGAATGTCCCACCTTTCCAAAACCATTTCTTGGCCACTATTCAGCTGTCGTTTCATTTCACCTGTCATAGGCACCCCTTGCAATATTCATTTAGTGCATGTAATTGCCTGAAACATTTGTTTATTCAAAACAAACAAACACGTTTATTTTCGGTTTATTCGTTTATGAAAAACAATTTTTTTCTCATCCACCCAAAAGAAATAAAGCTATGGTTCTTAATTCAGTACATTGTGGGAATAATTTTATTATAATATCACGCTTTCACAGTTTGTTCGCCTTTGTACGTCGGTTTTCAATTTCACCGTGTATTGTGTTTGAAAGTCTATAGCTTTGTGAAATGAATTGTTTAATTATATCGTATACAAGCCTGAATGGATCCATTTAATTTTAGAGGACGGTGTTTGGTATTTTAAGGGTGATACCAAACTAGACGACGCGGTATCAGCATCGATGATCAGAACGACTACAAAGAAAAATTCTTGCAATCTGACACGAACCTGTCTGGAATGCGAGATTTTTGTCCTATTTTGTTGTCCTAGATTGACGTGTATTCAGATTGAAGAATTTTTTGTTTATGTTCGACCTTTGTACAGACCTTTCTGGTCCTTTGCATGTCCCAAGGTCTCGGCTGACTCATTTGTTAAAAAAACAAATATTTTGGATTTTGAATTTGATGCTAGTGTGTTTTTTTCCGAGGGCAATCGATCCATAACAGTTATAGGTCAAAGTCGCCACGGTACGCTTATCATAATAAATCTGTGTTCTAATAATACACTTGTAGAGTAACCACTAACGTATAAAACATACGTACAAATCGTACTCTTCCAACGCAGTCGACAAGTGGTCTTATCGTGAGGCATAACAGAGTCCAACAATGGCCGTCCGCTGTGGAGATAATGCATTCGATCGTGACGACACTCAAGTCGCACACTCTCTCGCTGCCGCTTGCAGCTTGCCCCCTCCTCAGTAGATCATTGAAAGCACGTCGCTTCTTCCATTCTATACCTACCTCATTACATACGAAAAAAAATTCATGTGCTTACTTATCCATTCAGTGCATAATATTATGTTGCTTGCAATTGTAAATACCATTAAAATAAACCGCTGTGTTGGAAACCAAAAATCACCCGCTTTATTTTGTGCATTACCTAGACTTATAGTTTCTAAAGTGCTAACGCAGGCAAGTACCCGAACACTGAACAGCTGGCCTCTAATGTTTGTCCTCTAGTCGTCTTTTACGATACCTACAGCGAGACAGATCCTATCTTTAACCGGGAATCAGTCAACTAATCAAGTCGTCAAAGGAATTTAATAAATCGCTATTTCACCGATGAGAGGGTGTCGGTTTCGATTGCTGCTAGGACTAATTTAGAGGCAGAAATGTCCTGGAACACTACCCCCGGAATTAATTTCGTGACTCTAGTACTCAAAGAGCATGGGATTTCGAAGATTGGTTTGATCAGGGTGTTACTATATTTATTAACGCCAAACCGGCTTGAGCCGGTCAGAAAATACATTGTGTCCACGAGTGAAAAAGCGACATCGCGTTTTTTGTGTCGGCGCAACGTCTTTTTCTCACTTTTATTACATGCTTGCATGCATAACTCAATACTGCTCACATTACTGCTTGGCGGCAGAAATAGGTAAGGTGATAGTACTTTCTTGGACGAATTCTTTCACAAGGTGTTCTACTGCCAGCAACCTTTAGCAGATCGTGACTTCTTCCGGCCAGACGGCGTCTCACTCTACGTTTGCTGAGCAGTTTCACTCAACAACTCGTTCTCCTCATCGGTTATCGGTTCTTCGACAGATATGGCCAGCCCACTGCCGCATGCCGCTTTAGCTTGTTTATTCTGCCATCTCGGACGGTGTATGTCTAACTGAGCACTCTTGTGTCCGTGATCTTGGGGTCATGTTTGACAGCAAGTTAAATTTCACGGACCATATTAATAGTATCATATTAAAGGCTTGGAAGATGGTGGGTTTCGTCAAACGCTCTTGCAGGGACTTCAGGAGTGCGGCTGCCATACTCGCTTTACATAACACTTTGATACGTAGTACCTTGGAATATGCATCCCCAATTTGGAATCCACATTATAGAATCCATTGTGAACGAATTGAAAGGATACAACGTAACTTTACTCGTTTTCTGACATATAAAGACCCCGACTGTCCCTATCGTGCTGAATATAATACTCGCCTACACAATTTCAAAATGCTGTCTCTTGAGACCATACGCAGAATCATCGATATTGGAGTTTTGCATAAGATAGTGCATGGAGGTATGTCGTCGCCAGAGGCTCTTGCCCTCACTAATTTTAACGTTCCTCGTAAAGTGCCTAGGTACCCCATAGTCAGAACATTTGTTTTGTCTAGTGGCAGGACTAATCTTGGAAAGTATGCCCCCTTGAACAGACTCATATGCAACATGCAGTCATACAATGACTTACTTACGACTGGCGACGGCGACATAGATATCTTTAATATAAAAAATACTAAGCAGTTTCTTCGTATGTGCAAGCAATTTGTTTGAACTTATGAAACTTGTAAATATCTATTATAGATAACTAATTATTACTGTAATTTTATATTTCTAATTATATATTTTCTTTAGTATCTCATTGGTTAACATTAGATTTTTAGTGATGTATACACCTGTAGTGACTTGGCACCTTGTATAGTGAACCTGTGTGTATTTTTTTAATATTGTTTTGTGTTAAGTTGATGGTGTATAAATAAATAAATCTCAGTGTATCACCTTGGTTTTCTGTAGCATAACTTCATTTCGAATCGAATGTTTTCAAAGTCTACGCAACGTCGACACCATTTTGTGTTAATACTTTTTCCATGATGGAATCCAATAAGATTCATGAGTGTAAGAAATATAATATCGTCGCGTGTCGGTCGGTATTTTGTAGAAAAAAACGAAAGTGCCATTTTGAAAAAAATGAGGAGCGTGTTTTATGTTTTAACGACTGTTTTATATACAATATATACATTTTGAAATTCAATTGTGGTTTTAATTAAGTTTAAGTTTTAAAATTGAATTTAAAACAGGACGTAAATATTTTACGGCAGTCGTTAAAACTCTCTGCTCCCCTGAATTTTTTTTCAAAATGGCGCTTTCGCCCTTTTTACAAAACACCGACAAAATGTTCATGTGCAGAAAAATTGGTTTCATTCGACTGTTATTATAGATATTTCAATGCACTATATTTTTTAAAAGCATATGTTTAAATTTATTTGTGACGCACCTCTCTTCCTCTACCTCACACGTTTCAAAACCTACGATACCATTGCATCTTAATCTCAAAACCTCAAGGATTTCTAAAAATACTCAAGTATTACAACTAACACTAACATGGAAACTTTGGTAAGGACGGTTTTTTTTGCATTTTCGACGAGATCGCATCTAACTTTGCCCATCAGAGTTAAGCTTCTACGTAACTAAAAGGGGAAACATGATTGGGGTATTCTAGCAATACAGAGAAATATACCAGATTATATGCGAGTGTGACACGTTTGCCATTCAAAAGTTGATAAATTGTTTTGGTCTTTAACAATTTTTTTAATAGACGATTTACATGGCGTACAGCTGTTTTTTACATTACAGCATTCCAATTTTAAAGGGTGAGGGTGCTGGTAAAATTACAGGCGTATGGGGCTGGTCGGCAATTTTTTTTTATAACATTAAGTGACGGGACGAACAACTCGTGCGCCTGATGGCAAGCTACAAGCCTGTCCATAACAGTTACAATGCTACTCAGAGCTTTAAATTGCAAAGCTCTAAGGGGCACTACCACTGCGTCCGTCACCCTGAGACATAAGTTGACAAGTATTACCCTTGGCGAACTCTTTTACAAGGAGCTATACTGCTACATGTCTCAGGATGATGCGCGCAGTGGCAGTGCCCCGCAGATCTTTGTGGTTTAAAGCTCTGAGTGGCACTTACTTGCCTTGGCCGAGATTCCCTTCAGGCGTACTAAGCGCTTTTCGTCAGCTTTTATTCTGCGCATAGCCCAGGAATGCCTGGGACCGTGTTTCTGAGCACATAAAACCCGAATGTCTTTAGGTGCGACTGAATAGGTGTCTTTTGGGCGAGCTCATTCCATCGTAGGCCCTCTTTTTGCTCCAAGACTAGGTGATAATCAAGAGCAAGCCCATTTAGTTTACAAAAAAGGCAGGAATTATGTTCAAGCATATTCATATTTATATTCAAGCTGTTATTTTTATAAATTACTTTCAGGCAACGATGCTGGTACAAAAGATTCACAATTTTATCTCTAGTTTGCCTTTAAATTACTCCACTATGTGTTGTGTATGTGTAATTATTGAGGATGATAGAAAAAAATAAAAATAAATAAAAAGTATTTATTTCTTCGCAAATATTTAAACAACAACATGCGAGATTGAGATCTTCTTTTAAGTATGAAAATACTTGTATCAGGAGATCTCACTCCTCTATAACTAGTACATAATAGATTTGAAACAAAGTTAAACAAAAGTACAATTACTGAACTAAATCTCTTAACTATGGTACAAAAAAGAAAATAAAAATAAACTAAAGGACTAGAAACTATGAGAAAGAGTTTACTAAGTTTTAAAGATAGGGGATGAAAGTTGACAAAAACACAGATCTCTAATACTGGCAACAGCTTTCGTTTAGCTTTCTTAACAACGGTTTGCAGCAATCATCGAATCACGCACCGCACATCACAAGTCTTCGAATCTTAAAAACTTTTTCTAAAACTGTTGTAGGTACAGTCTAGCTCTCGTATATTCTCGGTGATTGTGCCTAGTGGGCATTGCGCTAGGTCAAAACGACGGTCTTGTTACAGTATATCTTCGAAAATTATTAAGTAGCAATGGCTATTCCCCGGATCTGGGTTTAAAGCTGGGCGTAATATCTCAAATTTTGAATTTTAGGTAATAATCATTTTCAAAATTCCGTAAAAGTAAAAAAGCTGTAGTAGCCTAATGGTTTGACCTACCGCTTCTCAAGTAAAGGCCGTGGGTTCGAATCCGGGCTCGGTACCACTGAGTTTTTCGGAATTTTTATACGAAATTTAACATTCGAACGTCTTTACGTTACTTACACCAAAAGAGTAGTGTCCATCCCCACATATTAGATACCTGGCATTGTAAGACCACGCGGGCATCTCGTTCGTTTCTTCCTTGAACCTGCAAGGTGTGGAATGATCTTCCTTCTGAAGTATTTTCTTTGCGCTATGACATGGGGTTCTTCAAAAAACGTGTTTACAGGGCTCTCAAAGGATGGCAACGCATAGGCAGCTCATCTGATATTGTAAATGTCCATGAGCGACGATGACCACCTCCTACCAAGTGGCTCGTCTGCTCGTTCGCCTCCTTCTTTATATAAAAAAAAACAAACTTAACGTTACGTTGTTCTATTGAGGTATACGATTGGTGTGATTATGTGGTCTGTGGTGTGATAAGTCCGTGACTTTACGAAGAAGAAAAATTTTTTAGTTATGGTTTATTTTTCTACGTAATTTCCTTTTAACTCTACACACCGTGACCAGCTCTGTTCCCATTTCTTTCACCCATCACAATAAAATATTTTATGTTTAACTGAAAAATAAGCCTCTGTTTTAACTATCACTTCCTCATTTGATGCAAATCGGCAAAAACTAGATAAAAAAACAAATGGGACCAAATCTGGTGAATACGTGGGATGTGACACCAGTTCGTATAGTCGTCAAGTTTTGATGTTCTGATTGCAGATGAGAAACGGAATTCTAAATAAACATGGAGCCATAAATGTGTGGTGTGATGAGGACGGCTTTACAAAGGTGGTGGCGAGGAAGGGGAAGCCCACCAGCCGTAACCAGTGTGGCACATCACCGATACGACCGAACTTCCTGGTGCGTCCGGCCATACCGACGACGCTGCTGTACCTGTCACGACTACATTACTCCACGAAGTCTGAGGAGATAGTGGAGTAATACACCCTGAGGGTCGAGCGGAAGGAGTCCCGCCACAACGTAAATTTTAATTCGTTTGTGGTGACAGTGCCGACCTAAGATCTATCGTCTTTCATTAAGAAAGAGTTTTGGCTGGAGGGTGTCATGTATCGGCGATTCCGCGGCCGGTTACCTGACACCACACTTCGCCGACTAGTGCAATTCATGTAGATTAGTTAGAAATGTATTATATTGTATGCATGTTATTCCTTAAGGTATATATTGTATGAGCATAGATTTAATACCTATATAGTAAATCTAAGTATATCGACTCATCCGAAGAACATAGTCCGTTGTGATTATATAGCGAAAAGAGAATAGGTACATTACGAGAATAATTTCGTTATTCAAACAAGGCCCATGTAAAGGTGTTTTGAGAATTTATATACCTTATTTCGTTTCGGAAATATAAAATCAAACAACAGTCGTCAGATCGACTTCACAGCGAAGAAGAACGAACGAAATGTACTATGTCCTGAGAACAAGTAGTCTTGCACATAGATCTTGTTATGTATGTTAGTCTATAAGGCTTAATATAATACACTTGGGTCTTTGTAACCTGAATATAAATATATAAATATATAAATAAATCAAAAAATAAATAAATAACAGGTCAAGTGAAGTACAAACAGCGGTCCCAATTTTAGATTAATTCTGTGATATTTCTAAGATACACCAGATCACCACAGAGCTACGAGCGGCGATACATCTCTCCATGTCCATGAGTAATATATTAGCCTGCCTGCTCGCATTCGGTATGTAAATGAATGTTGACTATACACTACGTGTAAAGCCTTTTCACACAGAGCGACATCTGTATGGGCGTATTCTTAGAACCTGACTCATTGTCTGTCATTTTGTTAAACTTTAAAAATGGTTGCCGTATCAATTATAATTATAAAACATAATTAAGTGTTTTATTGTTTCACCATAATGATGTTCAATTATTTTTTTGGGAAATTACTATACTAGTTTGTTATAATTATTAATACAAAGATAGAATACTTCAAAAAATTCCAAAGATCGAACATTTAGATTTCTCATAGCACTACGGCTAAAAAGCCGTTAAAAACCAGTTACAAAGATCCTACAAACAAGTACATAGAAACATTCGTGAGGTCAGCTGGTTCGTTCCGTGGCTTAGTTGGCATAGCGTCTTGCACGTTTTGCTAGAAGACTTCGGTTCGAATCCGGCCGGATTGAAGGATTTTTTCTAAGTATCCGATCTTTGTATTAATAATTGTATAAAATATAAGTAAAAAATGTCCAAAAAAGAAACAAACATGACACTTGAAAAGAGTTCCTCCAGGGAACTACTGCCAAGTAGTATTGTGAGCGTTACTGCGTTCCGGTTTTGAAGAGTAAGGGGTGCTGGCGAAATTTCAGGCGTATGGGACATGTTAATTTATGTCTCAGGGTGACGGGTGCTGTGGCAGTGGCCTTCAAATCTTTACGATTTAAAGCTTTGCGTGGCACTGCAACTGCAATGGACAAGCGTGTCGCTTAGCACCAGGCGCACGACTTGTTTGTCCTGTCACTTCTTCTTCTACCTTCTGTTTATCCCACGCTAGGTGGAGTCGGCACAACATGTATTTTTCTTCCACTCTCCCCTATCAGCCGTCATGTCCATACTCACACCTTTCTTATCCATGTCATCTTCCTGTTTGGCCCATCATTTGGTGTCATAAAAAGAACTACTAAATAGTATTTGATTTTTAATTCGGGACTTAATCACGTATAAACAAACAAGATTGATTGCAGTTGTGGGAGTTCCTATATTGGGCAGACAAAACGCACCATAGCGGAAAGAGTTAAAGAACAAACATATCGCGGCTGTTAAGAACCGTCAGCTCAATAAGTCTGCAACAGCCGATCATTTTCTGGAATGATGACCAAACCACTGGATTGAGCTTCATAATCCCAAGATCCTTTCTACAGAACGTCATCACTATAGGAAATGAAACTATTTTTCTGGATTTAAATCGCGTATATTTGTTTTTTCAAACAAACCGACGTTTCGGGCCCTTTACAGGTCCCATGAACACGGTTGACTGAGGTGGTATAGTCTTCAACCAGGTATGTCTAATATTAATGCAAACCACCCTATTTTTTCACTATAATTACAATAGTTATTAATTAAATACCTTATTTTTAATTATTTTACCTTATTTTTATTTAGTTTATTCTAATTTCTATTAAAAATTAATAATAAATTAAACTTAATAAAAATTCATTCAATAAAATAATTTGTAAAACTTAATGTAGCGTAAATTGGAATGTTTTCTTTGTAAAATTAAAAATAAGGTATTTAATTAATAACTATTGTAACTATAGTGAACAAATAGGGTGGTTTGCATTAATATTAGACATAACTGGTTGAAGACTGTACCACCTCAGTCAACCGTGACCATGGGACCTGTAAAGGGCCCGAAACGTCGGTTTGTTTGAAAAAACAAATATACGCGATTTAAATCCGGAAAAATAGTTTCATTTCCTATGTGTAACAATCGCGAAAACCTAAGAACTCGTCATCACTATAGTAGAATCGTACGTGAAGCCATTGAAATTAAAAAACACCGTAATTTCAACCGAGAATATGGTTTTAAGCTTTCATCGTCATGTGATCCAGTTATCAGCAAATGTAAACGACATCAAGTATCGCCCGACAAGTCGCCGGATGTCGTGAGTATTGTGTGTCGGTATAGTGAGAACCCTAGTGCACAAATAAATAATGAAGATCAAGTGCGGGTAGTTAGAAAAAGTCACGGCTAGAAGATGCAGACACCCGCCTCTTCAGTCCCTTCGGGACCATTGACGATGCAATATGTCCGAAACGTGGAGGTAAATAAAATATGGTTTATAGGTGATTAAGTTCCGAATTAAAAATCAAATAATGTGTAAAAATCGTGAAAGTTTAAATAAAAGTAACTACTAAATATACGAGTATTTACGGTATTTGTTATTCATTTATCATATGAATGAATAAACTTAACCTAACCTTTAATTGAAATTACCATGTTACCCAAGGAGCACACACTTCATACGCCTTAAAACTGTTATATCTATAAACAGTCTTAATATGGTATTGATTTAGATAATAGTTCTCTATAAATGGTTTTAGAAAAAAGAAATTGTTCTTATAGATTTATTTCACTCAAGTCCAAATTTTAACACTTTCTCAATACCAAACAACTTAATTAAGTGTAATCTCTCTTAAGAGTTACTCTTACAGTCCATATTTTAAGTTCATCTGTAGAACAACTGATTATTTTTGGTAAAATTGTTCTATACACATCAAGTAAAGCCTATTAGTACTCTAAAAACTAGTGCTCTTAAGTTTATTCTAGATATATTTATAGACATTCTGTAGTGTTTGTACTTATTGACAAACACGTTAGAGCGCGTCTTCAGTAGATTTTATTTAAAAAAATACTACAATTAGGGTTTTTACTCTATTGGACGTTGTAAGAGTTCATGCAAAATGGATAAAGTAAAGAATATTAAAAGATCTAGTGGAGGTGGCGAACCTTGGATATTAAGTCACATCATTCGATACAATCAGCGTTGCCAATGCCAATTGTTCACAATCCCCAAAAATCACGGTTAAAATCCTCAAATTTCGGGAGAGCAAAGTTCATATTTCCCCACAAATTCCCCACATCTCGAATTTTCATTATTTATTAGAAATACATCGCTTAAAAATATAATAAAGAATTAAGAAACTCAAAATGTAATAATCTATTACGTTTGCTGTGAATGTAAACAGAATGAAAAAGTAAAACTAATTATAAAATTAGACGACCTTAAATCGTTTATTTATTTTAATAATAATAATAATAGCGTACACACTCAACATAGCCCCGCACTAGGGAAACCCTGTGTCGCGGGTGCCATGGACACAAATTACATTATGGACATTATTTACATTGTGGACAATCACAAATTACACCCAAACTCGCGAGAGAAATAAATGTAGGCCATACAAATATTTCTCCCGACCCGGGAATCGAACCTGGGACCTCTGCATGGCAGTCCGGCATGGTAACCGTTCGGCCACGGAGGCAGTTATATTAATTAGATTCAACATTAATCTGTAATAAGTTTGAACAAAAAATCATTTTTCTTTGCCTTACAAAATTAAGTAAATTGATTATTTGTTGTGGATTTGGTGACACTATGTTAATGTTAGAAGTAATCAATGAGTATCGACCTATATTTAATATTTAAAGTGGTAGTGGTAAGTTGTGGTGTGGAAGTATCAACTGCTCGGCTTTGTTTATCAATAGCTGATTTCGCTTTGCTTCATACCGGGGACTGGCTTAAGCGGGAGAAAGAATCGTGAACTCAACACGCACCGACTGGTAATTTTACAATTCAGAACCAAGTGCTCTAATAATAATTCTATTTAAGCTGCTTGTTAATAATACGAGGGATGTGCGATGTTGAAAAACAGGTCGATATAGTCCATCACAGTGTTTCTAACAGTAACGATCAAACTGGCGATGCATCAGCAATTGATAGATTAAACAAAATGATAAAATGTTAGAATCCCCACATTTTCCTCACATAGTGCCAATCCCCACAAAACCCCCAACCTAGTTGAAACTACCCACAATTTGGGGAATTCCCCACAAATTGGCAATGCTGGATGCAATAGTCGTAATTTGCGCTATTGCGGTCATTGGTTTGTTGACAAATAAATAAACATTGTGAAGTAATTCCGTGTTGTGAAATGAAAAAGCAATTGAAATGAGCGCGTAAACGACTGTACTTCAATGTTGTGTATGTGTATTGTGATGTCTATCAATAGAATACAGTGAAATCATTGTGTGAAATGTGGTTGGCGTGAAGAAATAATGTCTCCCAAATGTCTCCCAATTTCGCGCACAAATTAAATGGCTGCCCATCCATCGGCGTAGAGATCTTCATATTCTTTCACTTCTCTATTCAATTCCCTTACGCCTTCTTATCTTAAAGATCGCTTTACTTTCCACTCTTCTACACTCTGTCGTCCCCTTCGCTCCTCTGATACTCTCTTACTTAACTTGCCCTCTCATACCTCTAACTTTTATTCCAACTCTTTTACCATTTCTGCGATCAGATTGTGGAATTCTCTCCCTGAATCGATTCGACGATCCCCTTCTCTTAATTCCTTCAAACAACGTGTCAAGGATCACTTCCTCAACTCCTAAATTTCGTCTGTTCTCTACTATCCTTTCATTTATTTCCTACATATGTATAAAAGTATATAAGCATTTAATATTATTGTGTATTTATTGTTATGTATGTATTAATAATATTATTGTTATTTGTATGTATATGTATATTAATCTATGGATATGTATATATTTTTATTATTACTTATTATGTAGTGTATTTATGATGATATTCTTTGGTTGCACCCCTTTTGGATATCCGAAATGTCTATCCTAAGGTTGCCTGGAAGAAATTGCTACATAGCAATAAGGCCGCCTGTTGCACATTGACTTACTACTACTATTATACTTAAGCTATTGTATTGTATTTTAATTGTAATTTTATGTGCAATAAAGAATATTTCATTCATTCATTCATTCAAATAACCTCAATTTTGTAATGAAAATTTTATTTCTTCCAACATAAGTTAGGTGTGTCATTAAAATATTCCTTATATTTTATATTAGATATTATTATATGATAGGAAATTTATCCACCATTCTAGTCATATATAACACATTCTATATAAATTATACAGAATTACGTTTTTTTTTCGCGACGAATTGGATTTTTTCAATTGTTTTTTTGACCTAGTATTTTGAAAAGTTTTTTATTGCATAATACGCTCACTATTCCTATAACTTTGTAAAGGTTTTGTAATACTGTCAAAAGAAAAAATCGCTTAGAAACATCGCGTTTTGTAGACAATCATAAAAACTTCCTAGGAGTGAATGTTATTCTACAAGATCAATTACAATAAAGCAAGTAAAAATAATCTTTTCTAAGCCTAGAACTTCTTGGAAATGGTTTGTTTTGTGAGTTATTTTGTATATTTAAGCTTTCTATAAATATTTAAAACCGAAAATCGATAACTGTATTTTTATTAACTTTATATTTTATACATAAATATTTAAAATTTAGCGAGCGCATTACTTTTATGGCAGGTTTTACATCACTTTTCACAATGTATTTAAAGCCGCACGTCAATTTGCGCTTTCTAACCGATTAAACATTGCGCGAAAAAGCCAGAAATATTCTATCTGATTTCGCCATGTCGCAATTTTGTAAGCCATTTAACTTGAAATCTATTAGTATTAAGAGATTTGTATTTTGATTTGATTAGTATTTTGGTTTTAAAATAGCATGTAGCAAAAACTGTCTAAATTCTACAAACGGTCTTGTAGCACTCTACAAGGGTTACTTGGGAAAAAAGATAAGAATCACTCTTAACACTACCTACAGATAGTTTCTCAAAGCACTTTTGTGATCTACTAATAAAGTTGTGCCCATTATCTAAAAACCTTCTTCGAGATATCTTGAGGGAATTTGAACTTTTAAAATATTCAATCGAATTAAATTCTATTAGACATCTTATAGTATACATTTAGATATGGGTGTGCTGCTTGGGTACTTACAATGAATTTAATTCTTATAATAGGCCTTTTCGATCGCCATCAATATAGATTTTTTTTTCACATTTTAAGTATTTTTAAAAGTTTTTGAGTTACTAAATAGATTCAGGCGTTACTTTTAGAACAGATGGAAATAATTAGGTACAGCAACAGGGGTTGTATAATAAATGAACAATTGAATTTTGCATCATCACCTTTACTGCGGATATTTTCGGGTTTCAACTATAGCAACGCTGGAAGTGGCGGGGTATAAATACACCAACCGTTCTGAACGTGCTCACTCTTCGGCCGAGCGTCGATTAGTCAACAGCCGCTGAGGATGCCTCCTCGTGGAGAGACGAAACACGTGTAGGGTATATTTTTGGTGGCGGTTTGTGACTGTAGTTGCGCTTGTGTTATTCGGTTTATTAATTTTATGCGAAGGGAGGGTGGGATAATAACTGCATGAAAAAATATTCAACGCAAGCACAATTATTTTGCACGATTTAACCTTCACTGGGTGGGTTGGCGGAGTAAAAAATTAATTTATTTTCATTTTTGAGTTACGACAGTATTTGGTTACATGTGCGAAATATTGAAATTAATATAGCGACATCTTTTATTAGCTACTGGAATCTAGTGGCACGTGAATAAATAACTGTCGTTTGACTGGGTCGCTTACCATGTTAAGACCTTTACTCGGTTTATTTTACCTGTTTTGACGTAGTTACGGCAACGAGCTCGTTACGTCACATTCCCAGCAGATTGTCGTCTCATTTGTTTTTTAAAAGCTTTGCCTTTTGCATACTCAGCCACAAGTTGTAAAGGTACTTGTATTACCTTCTCAAGCGGCACATAATTAACAAAAAATATGTTATATATACCAATTATCAAAAAATGTATTATATGTACCTACGTTTCCTAAAGTCTAACCTCTTAGTTCAGCAAAAAAAATCCAACATATAAACAGAAATAAATATCTCAGGAATTACATGACATTATAAGTTTTGAAAATAACACAAGAATGAGAAACACTTTTAAATTTCAAACTGCCATATCTCGAAAGTGAGTGGATGTGGATTGGATCCTTTTTGTTTAACTACGTCCAATTATGATAATTATTTTTCATTATAAATTACACATGTATTCGTCGCCATTATAGCAAACAATCGTTAACGATTATAGCGGCCACTCGCTTTCGAATACTATTCTACCAACACCTTTTTATTGTTATTTAGAAAGAAGAAAAAAACTTTATTCTTAATGGCGTGAATTAAAATTGTCATTTTAAATTTACAAAAGCAGCAGGCATAAAATCTAAACGGTTCTTTTTTAATTTTTGATCCTTTTTCTCTGAGACATAAAATAAATTAAATCACACTAATGTTTGATTTATATAAATTAACTTTGATAGTGTTATATTGGATCTCAAAACTAAGACAAATGAGCATTAAAAATAAAATTTAGATACTTATTTTTAAAATTAAGTATATGTATAAAATTACTGCCAAAAAACTAGGCATACTTTACAAGGTCAGAATTCACACCTGAACAGCTTTTAAATCTGTATAAAGCACAAGTTCGATCGTCTATGGAGTACTAGTCTGCTGCCACGTTTGGGACGGCTCTGCCCATTACCAGTTAGCTGCCTTGGACTCGGTGGAGCGAAAAGCAATGATACTGATTCTGAAAGTTAGCACATTCCGACCTTTTCGCTTTCCCACAGCAGAACTCCTTGCTAAATGTGATGTACTTTCAATACGCCAGCTATTCATACTACTAACCGTAATAAAAAAGCATTCACTAACACCATATATCCCATCACTCCAAACCAGCAAAAGACGAGCAGACATTGTTTGTTCAACTGAACGGTTTCGAACAGAACACTCCCACAGATTCTTTTGCTTTCTTGGTAGCATTTGTATAATAAAATAAATCGTTCTGTATCTATATATCCTATGAATAAGTTTCAATGTAAAAAAACCGTACAAGAATGGTTAAAAAGAATTAACTACAATGACACTGAACATTTTATATCAGTTTTTAAGTAATATAAATATAATTAAGACGCCAGCTATTATAATTAAGATTTATGTATTATTGTAATTTATTGTTATTGAACAAAATATGTTGACTAACCGTTATGCTATAATCACCAATTTAGATACCTAAGACACAAGTAAACAATTTTACTTAGTTTAGGTATCACCTAGATTAATTTGCACTACTAACCTTAATTAAAGTAATGTAAACATAAAATAATTTCATTGTTTGCGACAATTTGGCGCATATATGTAAATAATAGGTTATTTAATAAGATTTATGTATGTATTTAGGTTAATATTTTATACAGAAATAAATTTATCTTATCTTATCTTTATCTTATACTTATTAACAACAACTCTCTTGTGGAGTCGAAACTGCAAAATCTCGACCATAGCAGAAAAGTAGCCTGCTTGTCGGTTTTCTATCGGATACATTGCGGGGAGTGTGTGCAGGAACTTTCCAATTTAGTTCTATCCTTACCGTTTCTACTTCGGTCGACTAGAACTTTTCGCACTAAGTGGTTTGCTTCCTCCTTTCTGATGCGTACGGCAAAGGAATGAAATACTCCACCGGCAACTGTGTTTCCTGAAAGGTACAACTTGGGGCTATTCAAGGCTAAAGTGAATAGGTGTTTTTTAGGCAAACGCGTCCCATCGTCGGTCACATCGTCGCTTAACATCAGGTGAGCTTGTGGGCAAGCGTGTGTCGATAATATATTTAAAAAAATTTAGAATAAATTTGTATGCTAATATTTTATTAATTATAATATAATTTGATCTGAAAACATGTTCGGAATCGCAAACAAATTGGCTTCTGGCAACTGCTTTGGACTTTGGCTTGAGGGCACACCAAGCAACTAAGATTTATTATATCAATATCAAAAGATATACTGGTTGTAAATGTCATCAATCGTTAAAAGAAAGGACCATTAATAAAAAAATAGGAACAAATTATTTTTGAATACTAAACCTCAATTTATTATGCTTAAACATAATGATAATGTTTAATAATTATCGTCAATGCAGTTCGTTTATAATTTATCCGTATATGAACTTATATCGACGGAACAATTAATATATATTATCAAACATAAAAAAAATATCGTTTATTTAAAAAAGTGCACATTTACAGATCAGTTATATCTTCAAGGATCAAATAATATATTGTCCCTTTTTAATGACCCAATTAAAAAAAAATCTTACAGAATACTAAATAATATAGTAACAATTGAGACGTTCCAGAACAAAAACCGATAGCCTCATTGAATGGATTTGCTCCTTGCCGTTGAAACACATTTCGAAGGCGGATTTAGCAATCGTTGTTCAGGTTGGATAAATTATTCACTTATTCATAGAAACGTACAAAAACAAAGAAGAACACATCAAAAAGTGACTTATCAGTTTTTGTTTCGATGCTCCTCAACTATGAGTGCTATTTCATTTAATTCCATCGAGCACCGCTAGATGGCATTAGTTGTTACTCTAGAACACGTTTTGTTCCCTTCAATAATATAAAGAAACCAATGTAATTTTGTATGATTGATCAATTATTTTTATTACCAGCTTCAGTATCTGGCATTGAAAGGTACTCAAGCTATTGAGACGTTTTGGTCCTAACACTGTTGCCCTGTAACTTCGGCACTAAACACTGCGCTCTCACGCCCTTTCGACGCAGTGTGGGGTTCTTAGGCGCTGCACAGATGGAGCAACTTTGATCATTGAGTTTCGACAACTGGCAACCCGCAACTAGCTGTTTATGAAATTGTTCATATAATTTCAAAAAACAACGTAGCAACTAAAGTTGAGAGTTTCGGCAATTGACTACAGTTTTCGATTGTTGAAATCCGTGATTAAGTAAATTCTTAATTGCCGCAACTAGAAACTTGCAAATTTGTACCGGTTGTCTCCAGTTGCCAGTTTCCGCAACCGGCAACCGCAACTCGTGAAGCTACTCTTGACGCCAGTCTTGACCGTGGCTTTCGAAAGTTTATTTAAAATTGTGGCAACCAGCAACTAGCTCTTTTAGGTGCTACAACCGGCAACCGTTAATGGAAACTTGTAAAAAGTTGCCAGTTGCGTCAACTAAAGTTGCTCCATCTGCGGAGCGCCTTAGTATAGTCTGCGTTATCTATTTTTGTTATAGGTATGGACAAAAATCGTCAAAATATACCACTTAGTACAATTTGGCTTCTCAATTCTTCATTCTCTTACCCGATCCTATTACATAAATAGTATTTATAAATAGTAGATATTAAAGTCTTGTACCATTTTTAAGAAACAAATTACTTTAACAGGGTCGACTACAAAGTCTTTAATATTTAGTGGCACTTAATCAAGAATAATGGCTAGTTTCCTGAAATTAATGTAACATTTTAAATAATTTATTAATGTAGATGCTACCAAATTAATTTAACGATAAAAAAAACAGTTTTCAAATTGTACCATTGGTCTGTTTTTAAAATTGTTTATCCTTTTCGTGAAATCAAGAGACGGCACGAACAAATCGTGCATCTGTGAGTAAGTGACACGTTGTGGCGCATTTACAGTCCTGGCCGCTCTAGGCCCCAGGTCATGTAACCAGTACCAGCCGTCCCTTTCACAGCACTCATTATATACTGGTAGACTACAAAATGAATTAACTTTATTGCCAACTTTTATCGAAATCGATTCAGAAATTTAGCTAACTATAATAGCTCTGTTTATTGGTGGAAACCTAATGAAAATCCGTTCAGTAGTTTTTGAGTTTATCGCGATCAGGCAAACAGACAGACGCGGTAGTGATAATATGTATAAAATATAGATACCTATATATAAAATCTACGAAAGTGATTTAGGAAGATTATTGATAAACAATGCGGTACAGTGCAGTCCGCCACTGTGTGCGGGAGCCTTTAGAATATGTATGTACTTTGAGTTATTTCTTGCTATCAGTGAATTTTTTGTCATTGGCCGTCCCTAAAATCTGGCCGCCCTAGGACCGGGCACTTCTGGGCCTTAGAGCAAATCCGCCACTGGCGACACGCCTGTCCATAATAATTGTAGTGCCACTCAGAGCCTTAAATCGCAAAGATCTGAGACACTGGCTGTGTACCCGTCACCCTTAGCCTTCAAAATCGAAATGTCACATTAATAGTAATGTGACATTTCGATTTTACCTACCTAAAGGAGTACATAAAATTCAGAATTTAGTGAGTATATCTCCCTAAATTCTGAATTTTAGATACTCTTGTTGAAACTACCATAAAGAAAATAAACACGTCAACTATTTGATGCCTTTTGTTACACACTGAGCGATCACTTCTATACGATAATTAATGGTCTGTGCGACCCTCGCTACGCAACACGAGTGCATCGCGAGATTGTGCGAATGTGTGCGTCTGTACACGGCGTACGACGGGCGTGCACACGCATAAGCTGCGCTGCTAGTTTTTTACGGAGTTACCATACTTGTCTTATTTAATTAAGTAAGTAAATTCTTTATTTCCTCCACATATTTCTAACAATTTAAATGACACAATAGTACTGTAAACAGGAAAATTTGTAGAGGTTGAAGCCGAAACTAGGATACCCCGTATTTTAGATCAGCTGATCTCCACCTCCAGAAGTTCTGATCAATATTTATAAGTCTATGGAAACAAATTATACAATAGGAAAAAAGAGAGAAAAAAAATGTGAAAGTGCGTGTTTACGTGTGAGTTTGTACTTGTTTGTGTAAGTGTGCGACCTGCGTAAGTTTAGACGATTAACTTTACGAGCTCATGTAAGTGAACGTGTTTGGATGGATGAGAAAAAGTACAAACTAGAGAGCTCAACTTTGGTTGCTAAACTAATGCGTAAGAAACTGCGAATTAGATATTTCTTACATTATGTCAGAATTTAGGACTTTGAAATTATATGAATAAAATTGGGTCCCCGCAGCAAGATGTTGGCAGCGTTCCCCCTTTGTGTTGCTATGCTAATGCGTTGAGCAAGGTAGCTGCCGGCTCGTGGGTGTCAGAATCTAATTTTTTTGGTAACATAGACGATGAGGGTGACGACTTTATACGTTTGTCTGGAAAATGCCTAATCTCTTTAGTGTTGAATAGCCTCTAAATTGCAGCTTTTCGGAAACGCAGACGCCGTCAGCGAATTCCACTCCTTTGCCCTCGGGAACGATGAAGTTAAAGCGCAGTAGCTTATACGTTTTCAATGTAAATTTGTTTTACCTATGGAATAAATGATTCTTCGACTTTGACTTGAACTAAATTATGTAAGCAATTTCACAACTAAAGACTTAGTTAATTAAGGTATGTAAGGCATCTAAGGTACGGAAGGAAACGTCTTAATCGATTCACTTTCAATAATTTCGCTTCCGCTAATGGTACCGCCTCCGCTAAAATCTATATATACATGATAGTTCGTTACTAAATTACATAATAAAAGAAGACAATTAGTACATACCTGTGTAAATAACCCTTATGTACGTCACCTACAATATTCCCTTCTGGCTAGAAAATCCGAACACAGACTGAATAAACTTCCTTCTGCAACCGTACCACCAAGTAGAGATGGGAAAAACTGTACGTTTAGTACAATTTTCTTGGCCGTGGCTTCTCAACGCTTTTTGGTTTGAAGCTCACAAAATCATTCAGAAAAACGTTTAAGCGCATAGACTTTTATGTTACAAAAAGCTTGCAACGTTGTGTTGAGTTAAATTCGAAACAATTGACGACACCCGCCAATTGTTTCGAATTCGGGCTGGCCAATCGGAGCACAGTTGCCACCGCAAGGATTTGGCAGAATAGTTTTCAAACAAATTAAATGACACTTCTGATGAATGATCTCTATTTCTGGTTACTCGATGTTGTTTACCTATGAAAGAAGGACATGTTTATGTTTGAAAATTCAGACCACCAGACAAAGTGCAAGCATCAAATTGTTTAAGGAAAGTTGTATATTATGTAATAGCGTTTTGTAAACTAGGTTACTTCTGTTAGCGCAAGAGAGTACTCTCCATCACAGTTTTGTTTTCTCATCACGATCTCGCGGCGTCAGAATGAACGAACATCATAAAGCGATTTTTCCTTTCATTATAAATTCTAATCATACGCCCGCGTCGGCCATACAAATATTTTATTGGATTCCTTTGCCTCGTGACCGCCATTTTGAAACTTTGCAAATTCTCTTTTGCGTGCTTTTTTAAATTCGAATGTCTTTTATCCTCGATTGTTGTATAATAAGCAATAACAATAACATAATAATTTATTTGTTTCGGGGAACATATACTTATGTACTAAATACCAATATTAGTAGGGTACAAACTTATACACAATAGACGATGCTGGGCATATTCAATTCACAACAGTGCTTTATCAAGTCATGCCTATCTGCTGTCGAGCGCACGATGGGGCTGGGGTTGGCATGCACCCATGCCATAATAACAGTGCAGATTTTTACGATATTCAAACTAGTCAACAATGAGATGGGTCACATGGAATGTAGTAAATATAACTATTGTTAGAAATCTATACCAGAAATCTTAAAAGCGACTAAAAATTAAGAATAATTTTAATGAAATAAAAATCGGTTACAAAATCTAATATTCAAATATGAAAAGCACGGGACGTTATACAAATCAACGAGAAGTAAACGCGTCGAGAGCACACTAGCAAAAAGCAAAAAAAGCCGTTAGCTTGGTTTGCAACGCCTTATATAGTATTCGTCGCTGACAGTTGGCAGCTATGACGGTCGGTTGGCAGTTCTTGCAGAGACGTTCCTAACACTATAATAATAACCGTTTATTGTCAGAACACATTAATAAATAATATAGATTATTGAGTTTTGTCTAGTGGCAGGACTAATCTTGGAAAGTATGCCCCCTTGAACAGACTCATGCAGTCATACAATGACTTACTTACGACTGGAGACGGCGACATAGATATCTTTAATATAAAAAATACTAAGCAGTTTCTTCGTATGTGCAAGCAATTTGTTTGAACTTATGAAACTTGTAAATATCTATTATAGATAACTAATTATTACTGTAATTCTAATTATATTTTCTTTAGTATCTCATTGGTTTACATTAGATTTTTAGTGATGTATACACCTGTAGTGACTTGGCACCTTGTATAGTGAACCTGTGTGTATTTTTTTTTAATATTGTTTTGCGTTGAGTTGATGGTGTATCTTTAAGTAAATAAATAAATAAAATAAATAAATAAATAAAGTTTCATAGCTCTCTCGCTTTTTTACTTGCGGCCTCTGCACTAAGCTTAGGCTTGTGTCGCAGAGGTCGTTTTACATTTACTAATGGCACATGAATCTGGCACATGGTTCGTACATTGAGGGTGAGACATATACGTATTGAGTTTGATTATGTTCTGAAATAGAGTTTGACCCAATATTCTGCTAATTATATAAAATTAAAGTAAATGAAATTTAAATAACAATATCTCAACTTAAGGGTAGATATACAATTACTTGTGTGTTTACTTGTATGACGGTGCTTAAGTGTGTGCGTGTGTATGTATGTTTGTGTGCATGCGAGTGAGGAAGTGAGTTGGAGTGAATGTGAGAGCATGTGGGCGTGTATGTATGTGCAAGTGTTTGTGCGTTTGCGTGCGCGTGAGCGTATACGTGTACGTATCTATGTGTGTAGCTTATTAAACAAGGAGTATGGCAAGCAGCTGATCGTTTGAGGTTACGGTGGCAACATCTGTTCAGTTCCTTCATAGTCTAGTGTTTGTAACCAACATTCAGTAGTACGTTTAGCCTCCTGAGTAGACATATCCCTTATCTGTGGAATGTTACGGCATACCTCGTTGTAGATGTAGGACTGTAGAAATAATGGAAGGCGATTGGCGAATGTCGTTCGGACCGGTGGTACTGGAACTTTATAAACTCGTTTCTTGATGAGTTGCTCATAATTTGGAGATCTAAGGGCAGCGCTATGCATGGCCGTTGTAGCTCTCAAAATGAAGAGCTGACGGACTCTCATGACCCCACACTCTGAGTAGAGCAAGCCAGTGCCGTAACTGATAGGTTTGCTGCACCTTGAGAACAGGTCTTTGTGACCTTTCTAGACCGATAATTGCAGATTTTGTGGCGCCGCCCCGCACTCTGATACAATATATGAGCAGCGATTGGCAAAGAGCTTTAAAAACTAACAGTAAGTTTCCTTTGTCGGCTGAGTTTCTAAGGCATCTCATTATGTAAATAATTTTCCTCGTCCGTGCCGACACACTAGAGATATGATCCTTAAATGACAGATGTTCGTCCAATATAACTCCCAGGTACTTAATACAGGCAACACGAACGATCACGCGACAGGCACAAAGAAGTGAGCTTGAAAGTGGCATAGAACGACAGTTGAATAATTTAAGGGGTCTAGATGAAGATGGCTGTGAGGCACGTGTTTTATGAAAAGCGATAATTTGGTTTTACCTATATCTAGTGTTAAAAGGTTTTGTTTCTAGCCAATCATTTATTTTCACCATGCCCTGTCCTGTAGCCTCGTATACCCATTCCCAAGAAGTACCCTGAAAAATTATTACAGTGTCATCAGCATAACAGATAATCTCTCCGGAGTCTATTGGGTTGTTTAAGATGTCACTTAGGTATAGTAGAAACAAGGTTGGACCCAAAATGCTGCGCTGCGGTACGCCAAACTCAACAGATATCAAATCACTGAACTCCGAACCGACTCTCACCAGTTATTTACGCTCAGAAAGGTAGCTACGGAACCAACCATGGGCGACTAATCTGACGCCAATGTTGTACAATTTCTGCAAGAAAATCGTGGCTGACACGGTGTCAAACGCCTTTGCCAGGTCTAAGAACAATACAGCGCTGGTTAAGATCTAAAGCATTAGATATTGTGTCAGTCAACAGCTACATTGCGTCCTCCGTAGAGTTGCCACGCCGGAAACAGAATTGTCTGTCAGGAATTATGTTGTACTTATTGAAGTAAGATACTAGTCTTTTGTTTACTAGTTTCTCTAGTAGTTTGGAAAAAAGTGCAAGCAATGAGATGGGTCGGTAGCTGCATGGGTTGCTTTTACCACCATTTTTATGGATGTGACTAACGCCACCTTCCAGCCTGTTGGAAAAATACCAGACGAGATACTTAAGTTAAAGATATGCGTTAAAGGTTTATGTATCATAGGTTTTATCCGTTTAATAACCACGGGTGTACACCTGTCCAGTCCTGGGGAACTGTCGGATTTTAAATCGCTTATTAGGGAATTAACTTCGCCTTCGTTAGTGGGGTTTATAAAAAAGGAGTCGGATCTGAGGTTTCGCATTTTTACCTGGGCTGCCAGAGTTTCCAGAGTTTTCAGAGTTGTAGATAATTTGCCTAAAGTAACGTTGGCTAAGTTTTTGCCGATGTTAGACAGGTAGATATTCAAAGAAAATTGACATCACTTTTTGTTTTTAGTAGTTCCGTTTGTTGATTGCGAGCTTTATTTAGATGACAGATATCTTTGATACTGATCCACAATTTCTTTGGGTTACTTTATTGGATTTCAGAAGCTGATTTTCGTAACTCGTTTTTAATCTGTAAAGGAGACCGTTCAAAAAGTTGTGGTATCTTTTGTATACTACTTGAGCTATTTTGTATGTCGGGTTCCGTTTGGCTTCTAAATGGAGTCGATCTCTGTTCTTATGGCATTTGATGAGACCTGGGGTAATCCAAGACTTTAAATTATATTTAGTACGGCTAACCGCTACGTGGGATGTGTTTTTTTTTCCAAAGCAGTGTTTATAAATAATAAAATTAAAAGCAGCGCGAATGTAGTAAAAACGACTTGGAATATTATAAACAGCGAAACTGGAAGGATCAAACCTCGTAACTTAGATTTTCAACTAAGATTTAATGACAAAATTGTAAACACAGACGCAGAAGTTGCTAAAATATTTGAATTTTTTTTACTAACATTCCAATTTTGACTACTAAGTCGTTAAATTTATCTCCCACCGCCGCTGAATCCTTACTACAAGAAAATAATGCAGTTAGTATCACTAACATGAGGTTCCGTCATGTATTGCCAAACAATATTGTTAAAGCCTTTAAGTCTATAAACATAAAAAATACTGTTGATCTTGATGGTCTTTCAGTCAGAGTAATTAGTTCTATAGTTGATTATATTGCGCCTTACTTAGCAAGTGTATTTAATAAATGTGTTGGTGATGGTGTCTTTCCTAACCTCATGAAGCAAAGTAAAGTCATTCCACTTTTCAAATCTGGTAGTATTTCAGACCTATATTAATACTACCAACTCTCAGTAAAATATTTGAAAAAAATATTCTAAATCAGATGTGTGCACATTTTAGTAATTGCCCAAGATGCTTGCAGCGTTCCCGCTTTGTATTGCTATGCTAATGCGTTGGGCAAGGTAGCGGCCGAGGGCCGGCAGGTTTCTCAGACAGTCTGTTAATTTTTTCGATAAAATTTTGTATAGATGAAGGGCACTGGGACCCCACGGGCCAAGGGTTTCGACTCCAAAGCCTGTAAATAGGTAGTCGGCAGCCGCGATACTTATTGCTTTTTATTCTTTCGGCCAGCTCAGCTGCGGAGCCAGCCCTCTTGCTGGTGTGCTGGAGATAGGATGGGCCAAGTGTGTTGGCACATGTGGCGTCCCACACCAGTGCCCGGCCCATACTCCAAGGGATGAGAGTTATTCCGTCCGGGCGTTTGCCATCTCATCGCGACATACCGCTTGCCTCGAGAATAGCGGGCACGTTAACACTGGCTAAGGCCTGGCGGATGATGTCGTTGAGGGCTGCAAGCCGGGAGATACGGCCGGAATAAATGATTTCTATATCTGTTTCCATGTGTTTGATTTTTGCATTACCAATCTTAATAACAAAAGCTGGAATTAATTCACAAACAATCTCAATAATATATAATATATTTATTAGTATTATTACTTTAAACCTCTCTATTGCACATACAACTAGTCAACTGGAGAGCTGCGTGCGAAATAATTAACAAACGGTGAATAACATAAAATAATTATGGCATACTTGTGCGAGAAATTGGAACATATTTATAAATAATTCATCATTCATTTATTTTATAGGCAAATACAAAATATTAAAGTAGCCAACAACTGAGGTACATAGAGGCGTTGCTGTATAATAATAACAATTAGCAACGATACCATAAAATTTCAATAATGGTAAAAAGCAACCAACTTGCAGTGTCCACAGTCGAACAACGTCTGATCTGTCGAAAGCCGGCATTGCCCTTTTATAGCAAATAGCAAACAACTAGGTGGCTTAGTGGGAGTTAACACCTGTTTCGACTAATGATCGACTATTAAGCACGTGTTACTACCAACGATTGACTAATGATCAACACGTGTAGACACTAATGACTTGTTGACAAAATCGAGATGTTTTCTTAAAAATAAATAGACAATGTATTATTTTATTTATCTCCCACATACTGTACACACAATATAAATATACATACAATTTTTTCGCGAAAAACTGAGGTGCACTGCCACAGCACCCGCCGTCCTGAGACATAAGTTGACGAGTTCCATGTGCCTGTAGTTGCACCTGCAGCTGGTTGCTCTTCAAAACCGGAACACGGTAATGCTCACATGACTACTTGGTGGCAGAAATAGGTATGGTGGCAGTACTATCCTGGACAACAGGACTATCCTCTTTCACAAGGAATTCCATTGCTGCTAAAGTAGTCTGCAATACTGCGTTGTTGTATAAAAGCAGCGATTTATTTTGTCCGTTTCCTAAAAATGATGCTATTTAAATCCGTTACTTTAATATGAACAGTTTTTTAAACATTCTGCATGAGTATAGGTTTTTTTTTTGCCATAGTGGCGTATTTATTTATATATTTGATGCACAAAACAGTTTACATTCAATGGTACTCCAATAAATGTTACAATTTATGGTTTTAATCTAGGATGTAAACCTAACATATGTACATACAGCATGATCATTCAACTCGTAAACATTACTATTAAAAAGTAAGCAAACAGTTTCTTAAACATGTGAATATGGATAAAAATGAAATAATATATAAAAGCTTAAAAACTAGTGGAAATATAAATACCAATGACGACTAATGAGAAGACGAGGCGAAGTATTTCTGAATATTGTTCCGAAATCTGTAGATGTTGTTGTCAAAAACATCAATGAGACCTCCAGATTCTGATGCTATTAATTCATTATACGTACGGCACATTCTCGTCAAGGGATTATAAAAATAATAATTATTTTTATATACATGCAGTACAATGGTTTATGGTGGCGGGGATTTGGCTTAATATTAAATAAATAGTTTGACCTAACGCCTTTCAAGCAGAGGCTGTGGGTCCGAAACCTTTGAGTTTCTCGGAATTTGTGTGCGAAATTTAATTTGAAATTTATCATGAGCTTTTGGGTGAACGAAAATATGGTGATGAATACTATACTATACTTCGAAGAAGGTTCACAACTTAAGGCTTAAACTCTCGCTTGAGATCAGACTCGTGCCCGGCAGTGGGACGTACAAATGTGTTGATGATGGTGAGGTCTTTTTGAACGAAAATGACTAGATTTTGAGACTGGTAACCAATCACAAGCTCGAAATTTTTTTCCGAAATAACGTTGGTTCGAATTTTCACTACAACGAATACCGAATTATAACTAAACTGTTTTTCTTTCAGGATATGTTGGATGTTTATTGCAAAGACACTTCAAACATTTTTTCTTCATTAACCTCTCAAAATTACTTCCGAGGTTATGAAAATTCAAGCAAACGTTATTTATGGAAAATGTCATTTCGGATTACTAATAGGTAACCTTTGAGACCGTTTAATTTCGAAACTTTGTAAGTTAAAGGTAAACTGACAATCCACGAACCTTGTTGTTAGTTTCTTGATTGTATCTACTGAATGTCAATGAGTTTATTTAAATAATATATAAATTTGGATCAAACTTCGTTTGCATGAAGGGTCTCTTAATTAGTTGAACTTGGGACTAAACTCGAGACATCCTAGTACCGAAAGTGTTATCTAAATCATGCACATACATACACATTGTTACACATTAAATAGTTAAATTAGCAATCATAACCGAAAAATGTGGAAAAATAAAGTTGTTAAAAGTTAAAATTAGACCGAATTCATTACGTACACTATCACATCTACCTATGTATGATATTCCTAAATATAACAATAATTATGGTAAAAGAGTTTGGCTGTGTGAACTTCCTGTGATATTAAATAGCTTACCAAAAATCTTATAAATGAAATAACAGATAAAAAATCTTATACAAGTCAAAAACAAATTAAAAAGATTGTATATGAAAGATCAATATCAGAGGAGGCATACGCAAACTGGTCATTGATTTAATTGTTGTACCTTACATAATATATTAACGCAACTCACTAGAAAAGGATAAATAATCTTTAATTTTAAGATTCTACCTTGAATGTACTGTAACTTGTTATTAATATTTGTAATTGTATTGTATTGTATTGTAATATTGCAGTTTTAAATTTAAATTTTTTTTACATAAAAAATGAACTACTACTATAGTATATACTAGGCCATACTGTATTTCGAAAGAAAACCCATACAGATAGGTATCTCAATGGTAATTCCCATCACCATCCTAGCCAGTTAGCTACCGTGGGCAAATCTTTGTTTCAGAGAGCACATGGTGTCTGCGACAGTAATCATCTGGCAGGGGAACTTTACTATATAAAGCAAGTCCTACATGCGAATAAGTTGAAGATACCACGCCAATGCCGCAGGCCCTGTGTGAAACCACCAACAGTCGAGCGAAGATCTGCCATCTTACCTTACGTGAGAGGTGTTACAGACAAGATCGGAAGAGTCCTCAGGCGTGCATCTATCAAGACCTATTTCAAGCCCCTGAGGAAGATTTCTCAGTTCCTGAGACCCGTGACATGTAACATCCTCTTACAGGATGCAGGAGTTTACAAGCTTGACTGTGAGTGCGGTCTCTCTTATATTGGACAAACAAAGCGAAGTATTTGTACCCGCGTCAAAGAACATATAGCTGATGTCAAACACCGTCGCGTAAACAAGTCTGCAGTCTGCGAGCATGTCATGGATAAACCTACACATTCAATGAAGTTTGACAAACCCCAGGTCCTTGCAAAAGAAGTCCGTTATCTACCCAGGATGCTGCGAGAGGCCATTGAAATTAAAATCATCCTAATTTCCACAGGGAAGATGGTTTCTCTGTACCACCAGTTTGGGATACAGTATTTCCTCTAATGAAAAATCTCAAACAGACATAAGACTACAGTACTAATTAATATGTTTTAATTTATTCTAATTTCTATTATTAATTAATAATAATACTTACTTACTTATAGTACTTACTTAGAACTTAATAAAAGTTCATTCAATAAAATAATGTGTAAAACTTAATGTAGCGTAAATTCGAATGCTTTCTTTGTAAAATTAAAAATAAGGTAATTAAAAAAAAAACCATCATATGTGGTATCGTCATTTTTGTATGGCCTACATTTATATATCTCGTGAGTTTGGGTGTAATTTGTGGTTGTCTATGAATGTGTCCATGGCACCCGCGACACAGGGTTTCCCTAGTGCTGGGCTATGAATCTGTGCGTTATTATTATTATTAAGCAAATTGTTAAGCAACAAACATTTTATATTAATATTATTACATTTGAACAAAACTTAATTCACAGCAAATATTTAGTTGTAAATAGTTTTTGCCTTCATTTCGGACGTTAATGGGTTTTAAACAGATTTAACCAAGCGCTGGGATAAAACCCGGGCGCTGGCCTATCACTGGTCACGACTGTATTTCACTGTACTGTTTGCCAATTTGTCTGTCACGCTCCTGTCGTGACGTCACATGTTTGCAGATCGCCTGTCGCTCCGTCACACGAAGCGACAAGTACCGCGTGACATTCGGTCAATATTGGCGAGTGCTTGTTACTGATATCGCTGCTGGATGCGGAATTCGAGGTGAATTGGGAATATGAGCAAAATTTTTCAAAATGGCGTTTTCGCCCATTCCGGAAAACACTGTAATAATTACAATGATAATATTATTTAATCTTCAAAGATACAATTGTTCTGTTGTAAATGTGCACTTTTTTAAATAAACAATATTTAGGAAATGAGACTATGTTTCCGAATTTGAATCACGTATATTTTTTTTTCAAACAAACCTACGTTTCGGGCCTTTTACTGGTGGAGAGTGTGAGATGGATTTGCATGATTCAAATAAATAAATATAAATAACAGACTACACAACAATACGTTGCTCCCAAAGTAAGTAGGTAATTTATTTTTAACTTTATCGTTCAATTTTCTTTCTATATAATGCCTATACCTACTGTAATTTTTATCTAAAATTTACAACTGCTATAAATATTGTTTGTTTTTGGTACGTTATGACAAATTTACTATTTATTTTGATAACTTGAGATATTAGTTTGCGTGGAACGTTACAATTGTAAATGTCACAGAACTCATCATATATGTGAAATGGACTTTAAAACACTTGTTTTATGGAAATTGGAAGCAACGACGGTATCACAAACAGCCAGTCCCGAGACATTTTAGAAAAGTTTCCTAGATTGACACGGCCGGGAACCGAACTAGGGACCTCGGAGATGGCGACACCATGAAAACCGGTGTGCAAGCTACTCGATCACGGAGCTCGTCAAATGTTTAATTCCGCCTTCCTTTTTTCATCATTGGGCTGAGGTTCTACCCCTATGTTGTGGATATATATAAGTTTCCTACGAAGCGTAACGCTTTATCATATAAACTACTTACGGCATTGTAGTGCACCTGGATCTCACCACTACTATCAGTTTAATACTAAGAATGTGATATCATAAATAAATAACGTACACATTCATAGCCCCGCACTAAGGAAAACCTGTACACACACACATATATAACCACAAATTACACCCATACCACAGATTACTAAATAGTTACTACGTAACAGATACGTCACTCCCATACAAAATCGAAAATACCTACGCTATAATAGCCTACTAAATCTGACTAATGACACAAGGCACTCACTACGAGGAAAAAGGAACCTAAGCACGCGCTCAGAGATGTGAAAACAACGCACACAGTATGCAGTCGTGCGGAACCGAATGCTGGGTTTGTACAAGGATTGAAAGACTTGTCGGAGCGCTTGCACTGTAGGCGATACACTCAGCGGCGATATATTTATCGCGTAACTTCGAGCGAGCGACGGAGTCCTGCCCAAAACTCACGAGAGAAATAAATGTAGGCCATACAAATATTTATTCCGGTCCGGGAATCGAACCTCTGCGTCGCAGACCAGTATGATAACCGTAACCACGGAGGCAGTTAAACTATTCTGACCTATAAGTTGTTAAGTGTAGTTTGGATTCATAATAGGCATAACTGGTTGATAAATGATGATATCTTACACTACAGCCAGTGAGACGCGACCATGGGACCTACAAAGGTTTAGGTGAATAATATATATATAATTGCTTTCGTTTTGACAGGTGTCAACTGTCAAATGTAGAAAAATATGCGGAATATATTCGGAAGACTATGAAGAATTTTTCTGATGCAAATTAAAGATAACTGCCTCTGTTCCTTTATCTTTACGTATCTTTACACGTGCACACGTAATTTCACGTGACTGGTACGTAATTGTAGTTAAATTGATTATGTATAAAGTAAACTTAGGGTGCATGCGCGCTTACTTCAAATATTGGAGCAAACACACAAGATGGGTGAGGTGCGGAGAGAAGAAATGAATTTGTTATCTGAAGACCTTTGTGCGCTCATTGATTTCTTATTGTTAATTTATCAAAATCCATGTAATACTTTTGTAAAGGGGAAAATGACTTCATTTTCAAATATGTCACAACGGTGTTCTATCCTCGCATTTGTGTATTGAGCAGCTTTCGAGAAGCTCCGGGACATCTTCTCGTCCGCAACACCGCAGTCGGTGAAGACAAAAGTCTACGAGCAGTGCGTGTTGCCAGCGATGACCTACGGCTCTGAGACGTGGTCACTTACTTAAGGAGATCCGTAGAAGAACGAAAGTCCCCGATATACCTCAAAGGGTTAGCAAGTTGAAATGGCAGTGGGTAGGTCACATAGCTCGTAGAACTGACGGTCGTTAAGGCAGAAAGGTTCTCGAATGGAGATCACGAACCGGAAGGCGTTCAGTGAGACGGCCCCCTACTAGATGGACGGATGACCTGGTATGGGCCGCGGGTAACCGATGGATGCACGTCGCGTCCGACAGGCTAGTCTGGCCATCTTTGAGGGAGGTCCATGTCTTCCGGCTGAAATGATTTGTAATTGTTCAAATTATAGGAAAATTGGGGTTTATAAAACACTGTGCAACTTTGCTAAGCAATATAACGTGTTTGCAGTACCTATCTACACGTATTGAGTTTAAAACAAATAATCTCTTCCTCGAAACTGTTTCAATTGGATTTAAAACAATAAAAATATTAATAACGTATCTTATTCCAACTGTAATTATTTCACGTGTTGCACATCGTTCTGCTTGCATTACATTTGCTAATGGAACATTTCCGGCAATGGAAAAAATTTGTAAATAACGAAAGAGAAAATTATATATTTTACGGCTATACAAAAGCAGAAATAGTGATAAGAATGTTTTACTGCAAAAGCTAACGGATTCTAAATGAAAATCAGTGTAGTACATTACTGTAATCTACAGCAAATGCGGATTTAGTGACCCTTTTGTTATTCCAGCTGGCACCACACAAAGTAGCTTTGTAGTTAGTGCCTTTGTTTTTGTAAATAATTATGTATTGTGTGTTTTTAGTGTTATTTTTTCTGCCAAGTTCATATTAGTGGGTTAAAAGTGCTTAGTGCCAATTTGGCGTGTTCGCGGTGGCAAAAATATTGCTTCTTTAACCGACTACAAAAAAGGACGATACCTCTGAAGTGGTCCTATTTAAATTGGAAGAAAATATTCCACCTCTAAGGCAAACTAGGAGATGAATGACTTTTGAGGTCGGTTTTTTCAGTACTCTGTACTGAGATTATTATAATACCAAGTGACGGAACGAACAAGTCGTGCGCATAGTAGTTGCAGTCCCACTCAGAGCGTCACTCTGAGACATACATAAGTTGACACGTCCAATGTCCAATTTTCTTTGCAACGTAGAATGGAATCCTAGTGGAGCAAAACTTTTCATACTTTGAATTTTGTAACCAATAATTTTGTGCTGAATACCCCTGAGTTTATTTCTACCGTATTGTGTTTCAAGTTGATAGCCTCGCAATCATCAAAATCAATGTCAGACTTGTTTGGCGAAAAGAGTGAAAAAAAATTGGAAAATCGACAGGCTACCGTCTTTTGTACCGTATTATTAAGGGAGTTAAAGGTGTAATGAGTTTTTGTATAAAACGGCTACTTTGGCATGATCTCTGACATTTATGTTAACATGGAATGAAATAATTTTGCTACTCCGCGAAACAGTGAAACTTAAATCGTGCAAAATAGTTGCGCTTGTTTTTTTTAACTACAGCAGTTTTATAGTTACGTTTGTGTTGTTTATTTTATTAATATTTAGCGAAGACAAGGTTGAAGACAAAAACAACACTGGGTTCGCGGAGTAGCAAAATAATTTACGTCCATTTTTATGATATGAAAGAGATTAAGAAATACGTATTGAGAAAGGGTCGTTTGTCTGATCAGCGTCTCCCAAAAACCTGATGTACGGTATTGAATGTTGGGTGTGGCAGAAAAGTTTCAAAGTAGAGTGAGTAGAAATGCTTTCCGCAGTTTACATACTGTGTGGATCACAGAACAATAAATACAATAGAAGTTGTCTTAATGTTGGAATGGCCTTCCATTGCCGGTGAAGACGGCTGGGTCTTTTTTTACTTTCAAACGAAAATGCATGGTGGTTTACTTTGTAACAGAAGTCGTCAAGTTGCTGGCTGGTAGTAATCCTCAGTTGTCTGGTAACAGTAATTTTCATCATTGCTCGTAACCAGTGTCATAACATACAGGCAAAGTCGACCGTAATGTCCTAAATTATGCCCGCGGGCTTTTGCATTACATTATTTTTTATATCAGGATTAAGCAAAAAGTTTTTATTTTCGAAAAATCTGAACGTACATTTCGCATAAAAGTTGAAGTTTAAAAAGAAACTAAACATTTGCAATTTAGACTACAATCATTGACTTACAAATAAATGGACGACGGGTCTAATACAAAAACCACGAAAATAATGTCCCAAGTCAACCTATTCGAAATTTAAATTGTAATGTCATCGCAGTATCGCGCTGTCAGTAGAACAAATGAAGACTAAAGCGGAGTTTGGCGCTCTGTATACGATTTTAGCGCCTTACAAGTGCGGACACTTTTTAGCGCGGACCCGACGTCCATATAATTGTAAGTCAATGACTACAATTTACTAAATTTATTTTGTGAATTCAAAATCTGCAGTATTTTTTGAATTTGGATATGATTTATTTTATATCTAACACATTGTGGCTGTATGCCTTTTAACAACATTTAGTTCGAGTTGTATTTATTATCTATGGAAGAATAGCTGGCAATCTGTTTAAAAAAAAAACAAAAATGTCGCCATTTGCAACATCCGTGAATATAGCGATATTTATTCATACAAGAAATAAAATATCGTTGTATCTATTTCCTCGCAAACGTGATGAAAAACATTGTATGAAGCACGGGCAGTAAAAATTACAAACCTCATTCTTCCTTCTAACAGACACTCTTTCATAATTTCTTATTTATGCAACATGCTTGATGTGTTTATATGATGTATGCAATAATAACGCATAGAAACCTAGTCCGCATACGCTAAGTGAGGCAAATTGAAGCGCTCCCAATGGGCCTACACGAGCGGACGGGCCGTCAGTGCTCAAGGTCAACTTGTACCGTGAACAGATCAAGAATTTTAGCTAAAAATGACGAAATGTGCGGTAAATGAGTGTAAAAATACGTCTGAGAAACATAAAATAGATACTAACCTCACATTCCACAAGGAAGTAACGCGTTTCAACTTGTATTTTTATATAAATATTCACTAAAACCAAAAATTAACCTACTACTAAAACTAGCCTACATGAATTTGATTTTTGCCTCCCTTGTGACAGTTAGTTTGATATGAAACTATCATTCTATGCGTTATTATTCTAAGGATGTATGTATATAACGTACATATTATCACTAAGTTAGATTAACGATGTTTGTTTTGTTGTAGACGTTTTGTTCAAAATTATGTTCCGACAATGTCCGACAGACAACACAGGCGGATACTCAAAAACAGCACTAGAAATCAGAGTAGCTCATAGTTTATTAATATATATATATATATGTCTGATGAATAAAATCCTATTTAATAATTTTAATTTTAGTGCTAAGTAGCGTGATACGTATGCCAACAGTACGCGGAGTTCCATAAATTTGAGCTCAGTCTGTCATTTTCGCTTGTATGTTACGATCGTATCAATTTGGGAGTGGATAAACGATAGTCAAATCTCTAATATAATTTTAAGTTGTTTTATTTTATTTCATTTGAATAAATTTTCCATTTTCTGTTTATCGTAATACATTTTTTGTTTTAAGAAACGAAACTAAACCTCATGCCGCTGCAATATGATCGTGTTTTTTTTGCAGAACTATTCGTAGGCCTTAATCGTTGAAAACCGCAATCAATGCACTCAAAAGTGACTAATTAAATGCAAGATTAAGGTCTCTCAGTGGCTTGAAAGTCTCAGTTATAATGATGTTGACAAACCTGTGTGTGTAACACGCACGCATCTACGAACGCACGCACGCACGCACGCATGTAAGCACGCCCGACCGCCAGCGGATACGTAATACTGCCACCTTACCTATTTCTGCCGCCAAGCAGTAATGTCAGCATTACTGTGTTCCGGTTTTGAAGAGTAAGGGTGCCGGTGAAATTACAGGCACATGAGACTTGTAAACTCATGTCTCAGTGTGACGGGCGCAGTGGCAGTGCCCCTCAGATCTTTGTGATTTAAAGCTCTGAGTGGCTCTGCAACTGTTATGGACAGGCGTGTAGCTTACCACCAGACGCACGAGTTGTTCGTCCCGTCACTTAATATTATAAAAAAAACCTTTATGTCAGAATCTGAGTAATTTAATTTACAGCTCAGTCATTGCCGTAGGTCACCTTACAATGGTCGGATTCTGTATTTTAATCTTTTTTGTTAGTAAATGGATCCGTCAAAGTGACAAGGACAGATTACATCCAAATCCTTGTGGAAGCTAATTTGAAAAGAAATAGGCAGATACTACGGTGAGGCGTTTAAATTTTTCCTGATCGGAAGAAAGGGGTAGTGTTACTAAACTTGTATTTTAATACAATATTATACGTTCGGGTAGATTGTGAGTATGGGAATCTTGATGTACACCCGTCAGAAAAATGATAATTATTTATAAAAATTATGATAATTATTTTAGAGTAATTAAATTTTTATTGAATTGATATTCAATTATTTTTTGTGAAATTACTCCACTAGTTTGTTATAATTGTACAAAGACACGACGCAAGCACTTAGAAAAATTCGTGAGGTCCGTTGGTTCGTTCCGTGGCTTAGTTGGTATAGCGTTTGGCACGGTATGCAAGAAGACGTCGGTTCGAATCCGACCGGATCGAAGGAATTTTTTCTGAGTGTTCGATCTTTGTATTAATAATTATAACAAACTAGTGGAGTAATTTCACAAAAAATAATTGAATATCAATTCAATAAAAATTTAATTAATACAGTGAATAGCGACATCTCTCGCCAGGACTGGTAGCTGTAAAGGTACTAACTGGGTGATAAATTTGTTAAAGATTTCTCATAGATGGCGCTACGACTAAAAAGTCGTTGAAAGACCAAATACAAAGACACGACGCAAGCACATAGAAAAATTCGTGAGGTCCGTTGGTTCGTTCCGTGGCTTAGTTGGTATAGCGTCTGGCACGGTATGCAAGAAGACGTCGGTTTGAATCCGACCGGATCGAAGGAATTTTTTCTGAGTGTTTTTTCCGAGTGTTCGATCTTTGTATTAATAATTATTATTTTAGAGTGTTTCGATTTAGTTGTGAGTTGTTAGTCATGTCTGGTGTAAAAGTGTCAGTAGGTATATTTTGAGTGAAAAGTGCTTTCGCGCTCTCTGAGGAGGAACTAGAGAGTTACCTGAAATTTAATTAATTACAACGGTTACCGCGCTACGCAAAACTGCACTATAAATACAGCGAAGCGAAACTGGATTACAGCGGAGCTGAACTGCAAAATTGCTCACTAAGTGAGCTGCAGTGGCTCTACGTGACGCTTCACGGCCTCAAATCAGTTCATTACAGCTATTAAAAAGGTATAATTTACCTTTATGACCAACTGAGTGAATCAGTATAATCAATCCTTGATTCACTCAGTTCACTGTCTCAAAAAAGATACAACTGCTATTAAAAAGATATAATTTACCTTTATGATCAACGTAGTGAATCAGTATAGTCATTCTTTGATTCACTCAGTTCACTGTCTCAAAAAAAGATACAACTGCCATTCAAGAGACACAATTTACGTTTATGACCAACTTGGAGAATCATTACAGTCAATCCTTGTTTCACTCAGTTCACAGTCTCAAAAAAGATATAACTGGTATTAAAAAGATATAACTTACCTTTATGACCAACTGATTGTATCAGTATAGTTAATCTTTGATTCAGGCAGTTCACTGTCTCAAAAAAATGTAATTGCTATTATAGAGACATAATTTTCGTTTATGACCAACTGAGTGAATCAGTACAGTCAATTCTTGTTTCACTCAGTTCACTGTCTCAAATAAGATACAACTGCTATTAAAAATATAATTTACCTTTATGACCAACTGAGTAAATCAGTATAGTCAATCCTTGATTCACTCAGTTCACTGTCTCAAAAAAGATATAGCGGGTATTAAAAAAAGTATGACTTACCTTTATGACCAACTGACTGAATCAGTATAGTCGATCCTTGATTCAGTCAGTTCACTGTCTCAAAAAAATGTAACAGCTGTTAAAGAGACATAATTTACGTTTTTGACCAACTGAGTGAATCAGTACAGTCAATTCTTTAAGTCAGCACTATTTCTTAAAAAAATTGGCAACCCACCATACGTCACTTTGCTATCTGTAATTAAAAATGCAACTTCATGTTCCCATTAAAAAAAATCTTCACTAAGGGATTCCATAGATTAAACGCAGCCACGCATTCACGCGTTCCTCGTTTAAAGATGTGCGGCTAGGGTTACCATATGGGTGGGAAATCCGAAAAAGTTCCGGAATGTTGTCTGTCTCGTGTCCAGTAATTAGATAGATAGGTAGATAGATAAAATTTGATTTGGGATATTAACGTATATTAATTACACTTTATCATCCTAATATTTTTCGCCTTTAAGCGACAAACTACTATTACTTTACAGGCCAACTTTCAAGTTAAAGTGTAAAAAAACGTTGAAAATTAATTAACTGCCTCCGTGGCCGAACGGTTACCATGCCGGACTGCCACGCAGAGGGCCCAGGTTCGATTCCCGGGCCGGGAGAAATGTTTGTATGGCTTACATTTATTTCTCTCGTGAGTTTGGGTGTAATTTGTGGTTGTCTATGATAAAGATTGAGAAATATTATGCCACGCTGATTTCATGCCGTCCACGCCGCCGCCATTGATTTTATGACCGGTAAGTTTAAAAGATCGATTTTTTGATAAAATTCTGTTTGATATGCAAAACGTTATATTCGTTTTAATTATTAGTTAATATAAGATCAACAATCCAGCTGGATTCCCACCAACGTCTTCTAGCAAACCGTGGCCTAGACGCGATGCCAACTAAGCCACGGAACGAACCAGCGGACCCTACCAATTTTTCTATTTGCTTTTTGCTGATTTTTTTAACGTCTTCCGCTGGTTACGAAGACGTTGGTTCGAATCCAGCCGGATCCAAAGAATTTTTTTAAGGGTTCTATCTTTGTATTAATAATTATAACAAACTAGTGGAGTAATTACACAAAAACCTAATTGAATATCATAGTGGCTAAACATCCTTACGTCCAATAAACTTAATTACGATTTATTAGTTTTATTAGTAACTGTCTCCTTGGCCGAACGGTTACGATGCTGGACTGCCACACAGAGGTCCCAGGCTCGATTTCCGGGTCGAGAGAAATATTTATATGGCCTACATTTATTTGTCTCGTGAGTTTGGATGTAATTTGTGGTTGTCTATGTGTGTGTCCATGGTGATGTTGAGTGTGTGCGTTATAATTATTGATTTTCGCGAATGTTACACGTAAATAAACCATTTTGTTTTAAATCGGACATATTTATTCTAACAAACTGTTACCTACCGCCAGAGGGAGTCACTGGGAGACAGTAATTATACACTACCACTCTTGTTGACACGTATATTGTGACTCAAAAGCGACGCGGGGCGCAGCCGCGTTTCTACTTAGAACTACCCACATAACTTCATTCCACCTTTATTCTTACAACTACAAGAACTTAAACTAGACTTAAAACTAAACGAACTTTCGGTAGTCTATTTTATTCCGGGGGCGCTTTGTAGTTATCTCCTTCCTCCGTCACATCGTTTGCTAGGAACCAATGTTGCAGTCTGTCCTTATAGATTAACCACTTGTGCACTTCATGGTTGAAAGTTGCTAGCGATCCAACCGAAATTTTGGCCATTATCACGCGTATAACTGAATTTTTATTTTTCCGCCTCTTCGCCACTGTTACCTACCGCCAGAGGGAATCACTGGGAGACAGTAATTAATAATAATAATAATAACGCACACACTCGGCATAGCCCCGCACTAGTGAAACCCTGTGTTACGGGTGCCATGGACACACATAGACAACCACAAATTACACCCAAACTCACGAAAGAAATAAATGCAGGCCATACAAATATTTTTCCCGGCCCGGGAATCGAACCTGGGACCTCTGCGTGGCAGTCCGGCATGGTAACCGTTCGACCACGGAGGCAGTTTTTTATTATACACGACCACTCTTGTTGAGACGTATATTGTGACTAAAATCGACGCGGGACGCAGCCGCGTTTCTACTTAGAACTACCCACATAACACAAACGTTTCGAGATTTTACAGGCTCCATGGTTAAGACTGACTCAGAAAAAATAGTTTTACCAATTCATGAATTTACTAATCCAAACTGAAACGAAATTAACGTATACGTTAATTTTTATTTAATTTATTTTGTCGGTCATGTTGTTTACGTTGCGCGATATGAACTGGTTTAATTATTCAATCTTTAATTTCTTTGTGTAATATTCTTTTTCCCAAACAATACAGGCTGCCATAAAATGTGTGAAATTACAATAGTTATAAAGCAACGCGTCCATAAAGTGTAATATTACCCGTTGTATTATTTAGTTCAAACTGTGTAAAAGTGTTTTACCGTTGAAACCTGCGTCCGTTTAAATTGCATGCCGTTATTACGTGACGTTATTCAAGGCGACCACTGTGCACGGATCTCGAAACAGGTTTTTCGTTGTACTCTGTTTTGTGACGAACGTTGACTGAAAGTTCAGGACGAATCTCTGCGCAATTTCAAATTTAGATCTTATGTCCTACTACCGACAAGGCATTTGTGACATTAAGGATAGCTCTATTAGATTCGTAAATGGAGTCTCAAAAAATACGGAGGAAACGAGTGTTTTTAAACGGCTTCAAAAAACAGGATGATGTTATGATGAAAGAATGATGCAATTTTTATTATTGAAATATTTTAGAGTATTATCATGAAATATTATTAATATTCGAGTGTAGTATCCTGAAATATTATTTGATATTTCACGATAATATACTTGAATATTTAAATAATAAAAATTGCCACCGAAATTAGGTAGAGAAAACTAATCTGAAAATCACCCTTATACGTTCGGCTGTATGTATGTTTTATGTCTGTTTTTCGATTGCTCCGTCAATCGTGAACCGGTTTTGAAAATTCTTGTTTTGTTTGAAGTGGTGCACTCTCGTGGTGGTCCCATTGTCACTAAGTCAGACTCTGTAGAGGGGATTCCATGGAAATCGACAAAAATCCTCAAATGTTATTTATTTATTTATTTATATTTTGGAGGGCACAAACAGCTTATATTACAATAAAATAGAGACTTAATTAAATAATTTGAAGCAAAACAGTTCCCTACTGATAAAAATACAATAATATTTGATGCATTGATAACAGTAAGACAATATAACATTAACATTAACAATATAAATATAACATAACACACACACACATACTCTTCACACTATACAAATAATGTATCACCACTCAAACCCGCCAACTCACTGTATTCATAAAAATGAATTAGTTAAATGTTTCTTAACACACGCACAGCTAGTGTTAAATAAGTCAAAATCGTAAATGGCAGAAAGTTTGTTAAAGTTTTATAGGCAGACAGTACACACCAATTTCTCCATCAATTGAGGACCGATTTCGAAAATTCTTTTTTTTGTTTGAAAGGGTATTCTCTCAAGTTGGTCCCTGATGCTGACGCTGCTGATCCGGGTTCGTTTCGGCTATCACAAATGAAAAAATATTTTCCGCTAATAAAAGTCGATCTTTCACTTGACACAATACATGTAATCAACAAAACACAGTCACCACGA
>NW_020655600.1:0-17704 GCF_003589595.1 Hyposmocoma kahamanoa | reverse complement strand
GCCTGGTTCCGAAGTTCAAACGGGCGCGGAGCCGCCGCTCACACGTCACTACAACTTACGCCCGCGGAAATGTATTAATTATAAACTTGGTAAATAACAATTAGTTATTTAATTTAATTCGTTTTCTTTAGCTTAAGTATATAATTATTGCTGTTAATTAATGCTTAATATATATTTACAAGTTTGTTATTCTTTTGTTAACAGAATTGGAAATTGATGTGGGAGAGATGATATGTATGGATCTCTCACACACACACCTTTTGTATTGCCACTTACGCATACTCAGTAATAAATCGTTCGTCAAACTAACCGGTCTTTTACTTGCTCCGATATATCTCAGTATTCCAACACGTTTTTCCGCAAAAACTTAAGGAACCAGTATATTTACTTATTGATTTGCCTTAGACGGCGAAAAGACTTCAAGGAAAGTAGGCGTGAGCTCGATCCTAATAACATAGTTAAAATGATGAAGATATTTCTTAACCTTGTAGTGTTGTGTACATTTCATTTGTGTATAACTTCAGGTAAGTCTAATTAGTTTACGTACACGTACAGGTACGTTTCAAGGAGCATTCGTTTTTAACAGATTTTAAATAAGGCAGTTCCAATTCAAAAATTTTTCGTAAAATAAAAGTTCTTTGAAGTCAAAGAATGAAATAGATAATCTTGTTTAATATCTTTGGAGTGATGTACTTTAAATATGTATTAAATATTTTATTAATTTGTTTTCACACTACATATACTTATAACTGTATGTATATATTGCAAACATTATGTAAGTATTTATTCGATATAAGAGTACACACTGCAATAACACGATACACACATAAGACATAAGTATTTACGTAGTTTATTATATTTTCTGTTTCGGGACGCATACGTCTGTCACTCTCACTCACTCGGCTAGGGCCCATTGAAAACCAGCGTCACAACCAAGCTGCAACCAATTTCGAATTCTAGAATCTTCTTAAAATCTCTTTTTGTATTTTCGTCGTGAAAACGTGTGAGACGAGCGATAACGAAAATACAGTAATGGATTGTACTCCACCTAATTTAAAACGAGGCAATATTAGCGATGGAAAACTTGTTGCCGACTATGAGCAAAGGAAGATACATGAAACTTTCATGCAATGGAGAACCGACAAAAATGCTAATCCGTTTTCGGGGCCTTGTGTTTGTAGCTTATTTTAAAACTCAAAAGCCATCAACATTATGGGTCACGTATTCTACAATCTAAAGTAATAATAAAACCTTATTGGATTCGAATAAGGTTCAATTTTTTTACCGAAATTTTTTTATTATTGTCTAATTTCGTTTCAAAATTTACAACCAATCAAAATTATATTATCTTAGTACTAATGTAAAATTACGTTGTCAAATATGTGCATGTGGCTTAGACTTAGACTATGGAAACCAAAGGACATGTTATATTGACATATAAATCAGACAGGATGCATTTAGACGTTGAAAACATAAACATTTTATTGTCTTTGTTTAACTACTGCGTGCCGTCGTAAGCCAAAAGAGATAGCACTACATTGATACATAAATACAAAACAGCTTAAACTGTTTAGAAACCGTTTAAAAAAATTTAATATCAGTCTTCAGATGGGAAATGCATAGAGATCTCCTGATTTATATTATTTTTCGTAATATGTGAGCATTTATAAATGCAAAATAATAAATTCAAAATGTCATATTTATCATCCCGATATTCCGATATGACAATGAATATTGATCTACTTTAATTAAACATTTTAATCATACTTTGATTACTGTAGACTATACAAATTACAAACATAACAAAAAAAAAACAGTTTCAACATTCAAGCCATACATTTGCATGTCGATATTGGCTTATCGATGATTATGGTACAACACTAAAGAACTCCGTCGTTTGTGGTGGACATTTTTGGTTAAGTTTGGGACGTTTTTTCGGTAGACAGGGCTCTTTAGAGGATGGAAAAAAGTAAATAGTCTAAGGCATGTGGCGACACCGGTTTTAATACTAATGTCGCTGGATGGCATTTCCACTACTTTCTTTCTTTCTACATTGTAAACACAACATAAGTGTTGACGGCATTCTCAAACCAACAATCACAAACTAAATTAAAATTTTTGACAAATTAACATATTTAAATAATTTAAACTAAGTAGCAACAGCACACATTGAGAAATATTACAGGAAATGACTAATTAATACTCATAGGAACTATATTAATAATTTTTATATATTTTTTTATTTTTCTACATTTCATTTTCACTCCTAAGGAAGGCAAATTTAGGGAATACTTTTGATTGGACTGCACCCACTTTCCGTTAATCGATATCAATAAAACTTAGTAAATAGATGTAATTCCACAAATTTTTGAGGTTTTTTTTTTATAAAAACTATATAAGTAACTATTATGTTCTATAACTTACAGGACAAAATCCAAATGCTACAGATGATGATAAATGCTCGGATGTATTTAAATGTAAGTATGAAACCAATTTCGTATTCTGTTTTCCGGCTACACCGGGTACGCCAGTTATAGAGTTACGTAGCCGTGACGTAATGCGAGTTTACCGTCGTTCTTTGTTATTTATGTAATAAGGACTAGTTTTACTTGTCAATATTTTGGCAATGTCTGTTTTACAAACAAACAAACCCACGTTTTGAATTCTTTACTAAGAAGGTAATAGTCATCAACTGGTTTTTTATCTAATATTATAGCGAACCAACCATGTTATGTACTATAGTTCAAACATTGTCAGTTTAACTACATTATTTAATAGTATATCTACATTGTGTATGAAGGACGGCAAATAAAAACATTTAGAAGTCGTCCGTGATACGTACAATCATCGCGAGGAAATAATTACAATGTCTATTTCTTTTATGAATCAATATGGTTCACAACGTAACAATTATGGATTTCGCAAATGGGGGGATTTTTGTTTTTTTTTTTATCAACAGATGCCCAGCTAGTTTTTGTTCCATATGTAATAAAACTCGAACTAAAATGTCGTTTATAGCAAAGACGCATACAGCCATGATGGATTGTAAAAAAATTTGGTAAATTTTTATACAGAAAATAATTAAAATCAATTGAAAGTAATTCTTCATTGTAAGCATTGACTTACAAATTATATGGACGTCGGGTCCGCGCTAAAAAGTGTCCGAACTTATAGGGCGTTAAAATCGTATACAGAGCGTCATTCACGCTTTAGTCTTCGTTTGTTTCTTCTGACAGCGAAGCAAGCAACGAGACAGACGGTACTGCGATGACATTACAATTTAAATTCAACGTTTTAGCTTTTTCATATTCCTTTACAAGTCACTACGTTTAAATAGGTTGACTTGGGACATTTTTTTCGTGGTTTTTGTATTAGACCCGTCGTCCATTTATTTGTAAGTCAATGATTATAAAATATTTCAGTTGTATGTGGCGGAGTTGCAATTAAATTTCTGTTTAGATGACATTTTAAGCGAATGTTTTAATTTTGAACTTAAATAACCTCCCTTGCTTGAACTTGAACTGACTTCAAACTGACATATTGTAAGGAAGTATGTCGTGCTACAAATTAAAAAAATCTCCTTACCGACCATAGCTGCAGTGGGAAGAATAAAGGCCCGATGGTTTTATTTGGGGCATTAGAGTCAAGTTAGCCACCAAGCAATCATAGGGTCGTTTTCTAGAACTCTACTCAATGCTCAAGTCAGGATTTGAGTATGGTTTAAAGCACTCGAAATCACACTCAAGTCCCTGCCATTAGGGTCGTATTTCCAGTGCTTGTGTTTCCAGTGCAATCCTGACTTGAGCATGGAGTAAAGTTCTAGAATACGACCCATACTATTTACGGGCAAGTGTGATGAAAAAAGAATGATTTAAATTTACTCTATATAGACCATCAGCAAAATATTTTCATTATAATAATATGCATTTTAAAACACTTATATTGAAATATATTTTTTGGTTGAAAGATAATGGCATCCACACTGGTTTTCATTGTCTCGCCATCTCTGAGGTCCCGGGTTCGATCCCCGGCCGAATAGAAACCTAACTTTTCTATATTATTTCGGGTCTGCGTGTTATAGTTACTTACATTGGGATCAGAGCAACGTATGTGGTGTTGTCTAATATAGAGTCTATACTACCTCAAATGGGTTTAGGTGATGCCACATAAAAGTGAAAGTGTTGAATCAATCACTTACAATAGTGTATTAACTCAAAAAGTGTATTTATTCAGAATCGATGAAAAACGAATTACTCACTTCCAGCGAAATATTATTAAAATTTATGTATAGGTTAAAGTTTATTTATTACAGACATCTAAACAACTCCCTACTTGCCAAATAAAAGGAGAAAATAACTTAATATTTTTAGAAACTTATTTAGTGAGACAGTTTTATCCAGAACTAGTTTGCAAAAAGTTTGTCTCATTTTGAGTTAAATAGATTTATTTTAATTGTTTCTTGCAATATTTTAACGACGGTTTTATTGACGTGTAGAGAATAAAATTTTACGTTCAGCAATGGCATCATCTTGAATTTCACATATTTCGAGTTACAACACTATTGTAATAGCAGTGCGATATAGTAAAATTGAGGATACAATGATTTCAAAGCGGTATGAAAGATTGCTAAAAATTATCATGATAGAAAAAAAAACCACAAACTTACGATAGGTACTTAAAATAAACGTATTAACAGAGAACAAATAAGTAACGAGAACGGACACTCTCCGCCCCTCCCTAGCTTTAGATACCGCACCACGTCCCGCACATTGACGGTCACACTGGCTGAACGAGAACAGGGCTGTCGGCGAGCCGATTTCGCGCTAAAACGGCTTTGATGTTTGAATATAGTTTTCATTTATTCATTACGAAACTTGTACGTTAATATATGTATAACATCATTTTACGTTGCTATTTATAATAGTCGTGAATTGTGCTGTGTACGGCTGTTTATAATCATCAAAACGGAATAAAGAGAGTAGTTTCTTTCGTTTTTTGAAAGATGAAACGAAGTAAGTAAAAAAACTTATGTCTGAGACTCATTCACTTATTGTTTTCTTTAGTGTAGAGTAATATATAATACAGATTTATTATATCAATATAATAAGACGCCATAACTTCGTGTGATAGACAAGGGTTATAGAATTTTCAATTTGTATTGCCGATAAATATTACGTAGTGAATATAGGTACCTAATTATAATATTATTATATCGATATAAATACGTAATGAACATGTGTGATTATTAGGATTGTATAATAGAATTATAGATAACAGATTCGAGTTAGAATTTTCGCTATGTTGCCGCTCTGTTGTAATAGTACGAGCAACTGATGGGTAGGTAACCCTGCCACTTCACGCACACATTCGCGCGTGTGCAGATAGCGCCTTTTTGTATGTAGTAGTAGGTAAATAAGTTTCGACCGTTGTATGAAGTGCCCGGGATGTGGTATTAGTATGGGAAAAATTCGTATTCGAGCTGATATAGTATCGACTCTAAAGGGTGCTGGTGAAATTATAGGCACAGAGGACTTGTCAGATTATGTCTCTAGGTGCAGTGGCAGTGCTCTTCAGATCTTAGCGATTTAAAGTGTGACTTACTACCAAGCACTGGACTATTATAGAAAAAAAATTACAGCAAGCAGATGATCTGAAAAAACCCAACTTTGATTTGTTATAATTATTAATACAATGATAATAGAAAACATTCCTTTGATCCGAGAAGAAAGGTTGACGAAACACTTTCATAGATTTCTCATAGATGGCGCTAAGGCTAAAAAGTCTTTGAAAATCAAATACAAAAATCCGACAATAAGCACATCAAAGAATTCGTGAGGTACGCTGGTTCTTTCCGCTTAGTTGGCGTCGGATCCGGACGGATCGAAGTATTGTTTTCTGAGTGTTCGATCTTGTATTAATAATTATAACAAACTAGTGGAGTAGTTTCACAAAAAATAATTAAATATCAATTGAATAAAATTTAATCCACTTTGATTTATTTACAGACTTGTACATAAGTGGTCTACCCGTTATCAATAATTGGAAATACGAGATTACGAGTAATGGTTTCGTGCGCTGTCAAAGCACGTATAAATACAGTTCACCGCAAGCGTTGGAACTAGGATGCCATAGCAAAATACAAAGCTTATTGTTTACTAAGTTGAACATAAGAACTCCTACAGGTAAATAAATTTATACATACGGCGCACTATAAGTTTCCGGAACTGGCCACTTACATAAACAATATTTAAAAAGTAATTACAACATTTGAAAATGGAACTCTTTGGCTGTAGAATACATTTTGTTTCAACTGACTGTCACTTGTTTTTACATTGTGGCGTCATTTTAGAAATTGGTTGTCTACATCACCATGGATCGAACTCGTGAAAATTTTCGTAGTATGATTTTCTACGAATTTAAGTTTAATTTAACAGCTCAGCAGAGCTTCGCTCGGCTTCAAACTGCTTTTGGCGATGAAGCACCATGCAAGACGACTATTTATAGCTGGTTTGCAGAATTCAAACGCGGATGTGTGAATCAGTGAGGGATTTCGTGATGGTCGCCCGTCCACGGCTGTGAACAACAAAAACATCGAAGCTGTGTGCCGTATGATCAAAACAGACAGGCATGTGACATACCATGAGATTCGGGCATCTTTAAGCATGAGTCAAATACAATCAATACTAAACAACATTTCGGTGTGAAAAAGCTGTGATCTCAGTGTATCCCGTACAATTTGACTGAGACTCGAAAAACGGATCGCGTCACTTGGTGCAATGCCAAGCGTACCAGATTCAACGAAGGGGCGTCAAATTTGGTGTGAACATGGATTTATAGTTACGATCCCAAAACAAAGCAGCAATCGAGAGTATAGGTCTTTCAAGATGAGCCGAAACCAACTAAAGTGGCGCAAGTGCAAATTGCCTCTAAGCGGATGATTGCTTCTTTTTTTAATAAAACTGGACACGTGGCTACTGTTGGTTTGGAGAATCGTTGTACCGTGAATAGTGATAGGTACACGACCATTTGTTTGCCGGAAGTTATTGACCAACTCCGTAAAAATAACCGTAAACGCCATATCATCTTGCACCACGATAATGCCAGTTTTCACACGGCCAGATATACAAATGAATTTTTGAAGGTGAACAACGTTGACCTTATGAGCCATCCCGCGTACAGTCCAACCTGGCACCTTGTGACTTTTATTTATTTCCAAAAATTAAGAAACAGTTACGCGGTCAACGATTTTCATCACCTGAAGGGGCTGTCGAAGAGTATGAAAAATATGTTTCAGAGATTTTCACGGAGGAGTGGCATAAATGTTTTCAAAATTGGTTCATTCGTATGAAAAAGTACATTAACGCTAATGGAGAATATTTTGAGAAACTATAAATTCATTTCTGACCATTTATAGTATTTTTTTCTTATTCATTCCGGAAACTTGTAGTGCGCCACACGTATAGTATTTTATGCAATCGTTGCATAACGAGTGGTCTGAAAACCGAGTATGTTTAAGTATGAGATTTCAATACATAATTAGGTATATAAGTAATAATTGCATACTATACTTTTTCAACACAACCAATATAGGGTGCTCTTGGGGCTGCCCAGATACTGCAGTGCGTCTGGCATCGAGTATATAACCAGAAATAGAGGCGAAATGTCATTTAATTTGTTTGAAAATCTGCCAAATCATTACGGTAACAACTGCGCTCCGACTGGCCAGCCCGAATTTGAAACAATTGACGGGTGTCGTCACTTCAAATCGACCAGTTTAACTTGGGCTTTGCTGTAATGGACGAAAATTGAAAAAAATACATATTATTTAGTATTTAAATATTCATCGGAATGTAATTCCGTTTGTTTTGTAAGTAGATGTTTTGTTGTTTTTCTCAAACCACCGAATGGAGCAGCCCCCCATAGTTATTATCTTTATTACAATAAATAGAGAATATTTTTTGAATATACGGAGACGTACACACAGGCCAGTTGTTGGTGCTGTACTATTTCTAATTGGTGATTTCAGTGCAAACGAGAGTTGATATTTAAAAGTGATATTTTCCTGATGAGTTGCCAAGGATGGATGGCCGTTATTTTGTCTCTATTTCTGGTTGTATACTCGACGGTCAAACCATTACACTACATTGAACTTCCTCACAAAGCGATTAATTTCTTAATCACCGATAGCTCGCCTCCACTATCGTACCTCTATACTAAAAATTAATTTTCAGAAGACGGAGAGGCGGTCTACAGCAGAAATAGCGACATTTTTCTGAATATTGCAATAAATGCCAAACAACATAATGAATCTACGATTTATTGTCAATCTCTAGATCGTATTAACTATACTACGAGATCCGTCATTGTGGAATTAATTTATGAACCGAACAAAGAATTACCAGGTTAGTACCAAAACTTTACCAGGTAATGTATTAATAGATCATCTGACTGGAAACATATTGTATATATTATCTTAACGGCAATGTTCTATACAATACCGGGCTTCTTTGGGCAATGTATGTATGTAATAGTTAATATTTTTTAACTATTGTACACATTTTATTGTGTTCTATAATAGTACATGAAAATTTTTTATTGTAAAGCCGGAGATTTAACTTTTCGAAGAAACAAAAAACACCTACTTTAAGAAAAAAATCTTTTTCCGTTAAAAAGGCGCCTTGGCGACATTTAAATACAACACTGGTACACAAGACACAGTTCACTTCAATATACAGGTTAACTTATTCTACACATAAAATAACTAGTCTTTAATTCCTGCGAGATAGTAGGAACTCAATATTGAGTGCGCTAGTGGAGGACGTAACCGGTTCTATTTTTCGGCACTGGTTTCCGTGCACTGCACTGACAATATCAGATGATGGCTAGTTTATTTTATTTTATATTTTTGCTTTTTTTCCAATCCAATGGTGAAATTTGGTATAAAGTTTTATCTGTTAAGTAGGTATCGTATTATTATTCATATTTAATGATTCTGTTGTATGTGGGTTTTTTATGCCTGAAATATATTTTATATATATATATTAATATTATTATTATTATTTAAAATAATTTACTACATTTTATGCTGCCAGTCCAGAACTTGTTACATTTTTTCAAATTAGAAACTATGACCAATCATTATCAAGATTTCATAGTGTTTAATCATTTGTTTGTGTGCGTTGCGACAGCGGCTCCGATAGGAACCGAGGCCTAAGGCACTCAGACCTTTTAACAGCACACACAAACCTGTGCGCGTTATTATTTAATAAGCTCCTGTGTGCTTGTGGGAAGCAATAAACGTTTTATATCTATCTATCTATCTCAACTATATCTCAGACACAGAATTACAAAACTTTTCTGTCTCACCTTGTCGTACTATCTACTTCTGAATTCGCCTTTGTGTAGAATGTGTCGTTCTTATAAAACAATTAATAATTACAATTAACGTTTTTACTGATTCTTCACAAAATATTTAATTAATACAATTGCACTGTCACATTTACATCAATCAACTATTTATTCCGATCTTATAATCAATTATTTACCTTAAACTTTAGTACATTAATGAATAATTGGACTATTTATATTGTAAGTTTTTTTTTAATTTTATTATTATTTTTGTATCTGGGTATATATTGAGCGATGTGGATACCTGTAATTGGCTTACACAAAGAACTGTGCCTTACCAAATGTTGTCATTTAATCTCATTTTTTCTGTGTAATCTGTTGGTGTTCCAAATGAATAAATAAATAAATATTGGCGGAATACCAAACATATCAAATCCTTAGTTTGTTATAATTATTAATACAAAGATGGAACACTCAGAAAAAATTCCTGCGATCCTTCCGGATTCGAACCGACGTCTTCTAGCATACCGTGCCAGACGTATACCAACTAAGAAACGGAACGAAACAGCGGACCTCACGAATTTTTCTATGTATATCCTTGTATTTGGTTTTTCAACGACTTTTTAGTCGTAGCGCCATCTATGAGAAATCTATGACATTTCGTCACCCAGTTAGATACCTTTACAGCAGTGTTGGGCGTAAATCAATTAAATTTCAATCAGAAATTAATTCAGATTAAAAAATCAATTCAATTGAAATCAATTGCAATTAAATCAATCGCGACACGTCGCAATTGTTTTAATTGCAATTGATTTCAATTGAATTGATTTTAATTGCAATTAAATTAATTGCAATTAATTTTTTTAGTTGTTCTAAGAAACAATTCAAACTAACAATTAAAATCGAAACTACCAAATAAAAGTGTCATTACGAATATGGGTTAGGGGGTGGGTTGGGGGTGTGTTAGGGGGTAGGTAACTAACCCTAATAACCCTAACCGTCCCCCCAACCGACTTCTAATCGACCCCCTAACCGACACCCTAAGCGACCCCTTAACCGACCCCCTAATCGACCCTCTAACCGGCGCCTTAACCGACCCCCTAATCGACCCCCTAACCCACCACCTACATATGCTTTATAAATTTATCATAATTGTCTGTTTTAATTATTAATTGTTAATCAAAAACATTGAAAAGATTGAAAATTAATTAATTGTTAATTGCGGTTCTCGCAACTAACAATTGATCAATCGTTAATTCCTGTTTCGCAATTGACAATTTATTAATTGTCAATCTTTAATAACCAGAACAATTAAATTTTGCCCAACACTGCTTTACAGCTATCAGCCCCGGTTAGAGATGTCACTATTGTATTTAATTTTTTGTTGAATTGATACTCAATTATTGTTATATTCGGCCGGATTGAAGGATTTTTTTCGGAGTGTTCGATCTTTGTATTAATAATTATAACAAACTAGTGAAGTAATTTCACAAAAAAATAATTAAATATCAGTTCAATACAAATTTACATATATAATCTTTTCATAATAATTTTTTTCCAATGCTCTCTATATAAAATGGCAATTTCATAGGTAAGGACCTAATATGTTATTAATTTTATGCGGAGGGAGGGTGGGAAAATTAACTGTATGAAAAAATATTCAACACAAGCGCGGTTATTTTGCACGATTAAACCTTCACTGCGTTCGGGGCCGCAAAGTAACGCCTGAATGTATTAATTATTTAAAAATACTTGGAGCTCAAAACTGCGTCATGTCAGACGAAATCGTTAATTAACAACGGTCTTTTTGTAGAGAACAGGAGAAGAAGACTGTTTCTGGAGAAAACAATTTCGTTCGCAATAAATACTAGGGCCGATGGCGACGTTTGTACAATCTATACGTGGCTTCCAATCTATTCAGGACCATTAATGATCGAGATTTTAGGTAACTACGATCACCTGGATCATTTTTGGTAAGTTTTCTAGTTTTTTATTTATGTAATAATAATAATAACCAGGGATCGGAATAAGTACAGTTTTTTTACCAAAATTTCGAGGAACATACATTGCACATTTTCTGACGCGTATAAATAGTGAATAGGCAGGTTTGGGCACACGTTTAGTATGCAAATCTATAGAAGATAGGTCTAATAATACGTTTTTAGTGATTCCAAGACTGGATCGACTAAGACTTTGTAACGATGGGGCACTAAAGGTATGGTCCTGTACAAAAAATACACATTTTATTTTTTTCCTACTAAGCTATTAGATTTATGGCAAAATGTGATATGACAATATTTAATTAGGATAATAGGATCTCTCGATTGGCATTTTTTAGAGAGGTATCGTGAAAAACAATCCAATGTCCGCAATATCGCAGATCCGACTCTCGGTGGGTCGCAAAGTTAAGATAAATATAGTGTACCTGCCTGTCTTCAATTACGTCAATTTGTAAGTTGTCGTAAGGCAGTCTCCATTTTCTGTCTATGTTCCTCGAAGTTTAAGTGAAAAAACTCTACCTATTCCGATCCCTGATAATAATGCACACACTCAACATAGCCCCACATTAGGGAAACTGTGTGTTGCGGGTGACATGGACACACACATAGACAACCACAAATTACACCCACACTCACGAGAAAAATAAATCGATGGGTCTGGACATTGACTTTGGGTCTGAATGGATGTATAAGGGCCAAAGCGCAAATTCACAATTTTACAGAGGTTTCCAAACTTTCAATCTGGTATATTTTCAAGATTTCCTTGAATGGATATGTTTGATTTTGTTTTAACGCTACTTTTTACGCGACATTTGCGTGGCAGTCCGGTATGGTAACCGTTCGGCCACGGAGGCAGTTAAACTGTGACCCAAAAAGTATGACTCCATCAATAAGAGAAATGATGATTTTGCCAATGTCACGGTCGAAAGAAAAACAAAAAACACACAGCTCTATTGCGACAATAACCGGTTTTGAATGAATTGTTCCACGGGGTAATCAGTTGAGGATCTAAAACAAAAGACGCACAAACACGTATTTACAAATACCTATATATTATTTAAGTGGATAAATTTACATAGAGTAACAATTAACAATATGGGGGAGAACACTAAACACACTTTAACTGCCTCCGTGGCCGAACGGTTACCATGCCGGACTGCCACGCAGAGGTCCCAGGTTCGATTCCCGGGCCGGGAGAAATGTTTGTATGGCCTACATTTATTTCTCTCGTGAGTTTGGGTGTAATTTGTGGTTGTCTATGTGTGTATCCATGGCACCCGCGACACAGGGTTTCCCTAGTGCGGGGCTATGTTGAGTGTGTGCGTTATTTATTTATTTATTTATTTATTTATTTACTAATGCTCTGGCCACACAGAGGCGGGAATTTTTGTAATGTACAGGTTCATGTGAACCCGGCCACACTGGAACGCGCGGTGCGGTGCCGCTCGCTATGACAAACAAGCGGATCGGGTGCGGGGCGGACCCGGTGCGAGTTGTTTTCTATTGAGTTCTATGCAACCGTCCATAAAGAGCGGTAGCAGCGGGCGCGGTCTGCGAGCGGGGCTTTGACGTTATATTTTTTACAATTTTGGAATTTATTATTATTATGTTCCAATATGAATTCCACCGCTTTTTCTGTGTGTTGCAAAATCAAAATAATTTCCTTGATCATTATCCGACAGCGATGTGGTTTATTCTTTAAAATCTGTGTTGAAAATTAAACTTGGCCGCTTTTGGTGGTACACTGGCCGCCTTCGAGCCGCTATTCCGCCGCTAACTACTGGGACTGCTGTGTGTCACGCCCCGGTATGCATTCGCTTTCCGCAGGTCCGGCTTCGGCTTTTTCCGATTTCCATGGAATCCCTTCGTCAGATTCTGACTTCTTAGTGATTGTTACGGACTTCTTTGTACATTTTATACTTTGTTCTGGTTTCATGGTGACGGTGATTTGTTGATTACATTCATTAACTGCCTCCTTAGCCGAACGGATACCATGCCGGACTGCCACGCAGAGGTCCCAGGTTCGATTCCCGGGCCGGGAGAAATAGTTGTATGGCCTACAATTATTTCTCTCGTGAGTTTGGGTGTAATTTGTGGTTGTCTATGTGTTTGTCCATGGCACCCGCGACACAGGGTTTCCCTAGTGCGGGGCTATGTTGAGTGTGTGCGCTATTTATTTATTGTGTCAAGTGAAAAGTCGACTTTTATTTGCGGAATATTTTTTTTTAATTTGTGGTAGCTGAAACGAACCCGGAACTGCATCGTTGGTATCAGGGACCACCTCGAGAGTATACCCTTTCATACAAAAACAGAATTTTAAAAATCGGTACACAATTTATGGAGAAATCGGTATGTCAGTATACATGTCTTTAAAATTTGTGGATTTTCCTCGATTTCTATGGAATCCCTCATCAGATTCTTTTATTTTTTTAATAATAACGCACACACTCAACATAGCCCCGCACTAGGGAAATCCTGTGTCGCGGGTGCTATGGACACACACTTAGACAACCACAAATTACACCCAAACTCACGAGAGAAATAAATGTAGGCCATACAAATACTTCTCCCGGCCCGGGAATCGAACCTGGGACCTCTGCGTGGCAGTCCGGCATGGTAACCGTTCGACCACGGAGGCAGTCGTTCTGACTTAGTGTCAATGGGACCACCACGAGAGTGCACCCTTTCAAACAAAAACAAAAGAATTTTCAAAAACGATGTACAATTGACGGAGAAATCTGAAAACATACATATAGCCGAACTTATAACCTCCTCCTTTTTTTTGAAGTCGGTTAAAAAGTGGCGAATTAGCTTCCGCTGATGTGTAAACACCCTGCATCAGCAACAACTCTGATCACATACAAGCCGCGGTGCGACGTTTGTGTGGACTTACTCTACTGTCTTATTTATTACACTGTGGTAATGATCTGACAGAGGTATCAAATATTGTACCCAGTATTGCACAAAATTTCATAAAATTTAATTCTGTAAATAAAATACTTGACGGTATTAAAATAGTTGATTACTGTTTAGCGATGCGCGACTTTGAATGTTACTAATAGTAATCATTCGAATGGGCAAATCATTCGCCAAAGTCGAATCCAAGCACAATCATTCGACTCGAGTAGAATGATTAACAATACCGAATGCCATTCGGTTCAACCTCGTGCACCCAGATTGAATGATCATTATATCGGAACACCTCATTCATCATATCAATATCAAAATATCCCTGTCCCCGTCATATTTACACTATTTACCATTATGTCAGAGAGGGCTAGTTGATCACGAGCAGAAATGCACTATACTTTACTGCGCGTGCAAAACTGCAGAAGAGCAGTTGGTAAATACCGCGTAACAGCAAAAGGTATAAAATTGAAATATCGCTAACGCTAATTCGCCTAAGCTAGATCTCACAGAATTTTAATTAGCCTTTAAGAAACCTCATTTTTGCCATCGAAACAATACCGCAAAACAGTAGCACTGCTGAAATAGAAAAATGAAGAAGTTATAACACGATCTCTGCACGAAACTTACGACAAGGAGAACTAATTTATTATTTGAAATAATTTTTTTTTTTATTGAATTGCTATTCAATAAAAATGAAATTTATAATTTATATAACTTTTTGTGAAATCACTCCACTAGTTTGTTGTAAACAACTTTTTTTTTTATTTATTTTAATTATTTTGCTTTTTGTCATTAACATGATAAAAAGAAAAATAAGTGGAATCCGTATGAATATATCACGAAAAGTCGGACTCAGCTCAAAGGAACTTAGTTTTGTTGAGAATAGAGTCGCCTGCGTTTTGGTAGCGTTAAATTTGACAAGATTGGCATCGCCCCAATCGGAGACTGCCTTGAGTGTCAAATCAAAACTCTATAGTTGACAAGGTCAGCTTTGCTTCCTTTTTTCGGCACAGGTTGCACGTTTACAAGCTTCCACGACCTGGGAACTACACCAATCTCAAGTGAGTGGCGGTACAGGCGTATGAGAACAGGAGACAACTCACGCGCACAGTTACGCAGGACTATTGCTGGAATTCCATCTGGCCCACTAGCTTTATTCACGTCTAGATTTCGCAGAGTTCTAAGCACCTCTTTTTGGCGTTTTCGAACTGGTGCACAAACACATAGTGCAGCCAGCCTGTGGTAAAGTAGGTGGTAGGTTCCCTGCGGCATCCAAACGCGAACTCTGCAAAGAGTGAGGCAAAAAGATTCGCTTTCTCTTCCGCAGTATGAGCCATTGAGCCATCCGGCCTCAGCAGAGGTGGCAAAGATGAGCGACAAAAGTTAGATTCGACCGCTTTGGCCAGGAACCAAAAGGAATTGCTACCTGCAGGAACTGCTGCCTGCTGCCAAGCTTGCCTCTTGGCACATGGTCGAACTTAGCCCTACGTAACACACTTTTGCGCTTTTTGGCGGCCTTATTAAAAGCTTTCTTCAAATTCTGAGTACTCGGAGCTTTGCGTAGTCAAGCATCTGCTCAAGCTTGGTACGCGGACTGTTTACGTGTTTCAGCACAACTATAATCAGCGTAAAACCATGGACGAGTTTGGGGTTCATTAGGTACATCAGAGTATGGTATGTAACACTCCATACCCAAACGCAAAACCTCGACTACAGCATCAGCACAGCTCGCCGAGTCTCCTGAAATAAAGCACGCCTGTTAGGGTTATGACGCAAAAACATGAACATCAGCTGTGTATTATAGTCTTAGACTATGGAAAATATTTTTTCCGTCCTTTAAGATTATAGTGGGTAATATCATAATAAAAAATAGGGTGGCGTGGCTACAGAGCAAGATCTTACCTTTTAATTATATTTATGCAAGACATTTAACAAGATCCTGCTGTGATTTTCAAAGATGAGACTGTTTTTTTTGTATTCTTAATGCACATATTTTCAATCTACAAAATTTAATAACATTTTAATCCCACGAACTTGCCTTCTTTTTGATTTACTTATAAAAAGATTTCTATATAATTTGACTACGAACAGTAACAATTTTAATTGTTTATCTGATAATATTTTTTTGGTCTAAGAAGATGTTTGTTTTAGAACTTTTTTTGTTCATTTATTATTATTAACCCCCTGTAATGTCCCAAAGAAGAGCAAAAGCCCCCTTACTTTCTATCACTTTTGCCCTTTAGTCAAAGTCAAAGTCAAAGATGATTTATTCCATAGGTAAAATAAATTTACACTTGAAAACGTCACATTTAAGGTACTGCTCGTTCACTTCGCTGACCTCCCTGAGAAGAACGAGCAAGAAACTCTAGGGATTGCTCTTTTCAAATAAACTTAAATGCTATGGAATACATTTTGAATCAAATTTGTGTGGATTCTGGAGCCATGTCGTCTTTCCATACATCTTTATCTAACACGTAGTCTTCAATTTTGTAATATGATTTTTCGATCAAAATATTTTTAATGTAGTTTTTAAACTTAGGAAATGATAAACTTAATATATGCTCCGGAATCTTATTGTAAAAACGTATACAGTTCCCCATAAAAGAGTTGTTTACCTTGGTTAAACGAAATCGTGGTACCATGAGTTTGGACTTAGCTCTAAGGTTAATATTATGGATATCTTCTTTCTTATTGAAATTATGTATATTTTTACGGGCATATAAAATATTTGAGTAAATGTACTGTGATGCCACAGTCATGATACCAGTCTCCTTAAACTTTTCTCTGAGAGATACCCGAGAGCCTAGACGGTACACAGAACGAATCGCTCGTTTTTGCAATACAAATATGGTTTGAATATCTGCTGCCTTACCCCACATGAGAATCCCGTAGGACATTATACTATGGAAGTAACTAAAGTAAACTAGTCTAGCAGTACTAACATCGGTAAGCTCACGTATTCTGCGGACTGCGTATGCAGCGGAGCTTAATCTGCTGGCCAGGGACGATATAAAAGTCAGTCATAATAAAATCAAACCTTTAATAAAATGTTTAATTTCAATCCCGCGCACCTACCAACAGTATACTACTTTTTCTGTAATTTGTTACTACTAAACCGCGTTAGTGACTTTATCCGGAATATTAACAAGTTATGGGTAAACTTACGTTATTTTTCTACAAAGTGAATCGCAAAGAAGTAGCTACAGAGTTCAGTCGGTAAAATATAGTTCAATAGCTAAGATATTAAGTTTTTTATTCCTCCTGTAAAATCGTGAAAACGCTGTTACGCGGTATTTACAAAGCGCTCTTCAGGGGTATTGCACGCGCAGCAACGCTATGTAATCTATGGATTAGTACTACTAATTAGTAAGGAATGAGTAATGAGTGGGTTACTAATTTGACATTCGAATGACAGGAACGAGTCGAATAACGAAATCATTCATAAT
>NW_020655599.1:0-17338 GCF_003589595.1 Hyposmocoma kahamanoa | reverse complement strand
CCGATCTTGTTAAACTTGGAATAGCATAGACTCCTGGATGTTGGGGGCGAACCTCTTGTGAATCATCTTCTTTGATTTTAGTCTTGTTCGTGTACTTTCGATACAACATGACGCCGGTCAGTGCGCATGCACCGAATAGTAATGCATACATTGGAATAGTTGTATGATACAGGCTGTAGTCGGTGGCGGCAAGCGGCTTCAGCGGAGGCTGCAGTGCAATCTTAGAATTGGTTGCATGTAGATTATCTAAATTTATAGAATTTAGCTTGAAGGGTGGTGTTATAGGTGACGTGATGCTAGATTTCTCCGGTAAGTCCATAATCTTCATGGCTTGTCCTTTTATACGATCTTTAGTATTGGAGATTAGGAACTCTGGTGTTTCGACGTAGCATCTGTGTGGAATCATGATGAGGTAACTACCCTGAAGTATCTGATGTAGATCTTGTCCACAGGATAAATGCACCTTGGTTGGTTTCGGAAAGTTGACTGTGTAGTGCTTGTCGTCGAGCTCCTCGAAGGCTGGATGATCTAGTAAAATGGTGACTGGGCTACATGCAGGACTTCTTTGTTGAGTAGTAATCAGCTGATGAATACAGTCTGGGGTCGTCTGGCTCCGCAGGTTGCGCATCTCCTCACATAGATACCCTTTACTCGTCTTCGGGCATTCTGCCTCTATGTACTTGAAATCTTTCGGATGGATAGCGAGGAATGGGGACAACGGAGTAAGGATCTCATGATTCTTATTGGGTATAATAGATAATTTGTAAAGATTATAGGTTTGGGGTAATATAATAGGAAACTTATATACTATTACTATACTATTTCCTACGTAATAAGAACCTAACTTAATTATATCATAATATTGTCTAATTTCTAAATCTATTATACTGCCTTCGCCATACAACGCCTTGACTTTACTGTTTAAATCTCGAATTGATCCTGGGCTAATAATGGAATGATGCATGGTTGAACTTCGAATGAAGGCCAGGTTATTTTGTAATTTTGTTATCTCTTGAGATGCTAAATCTATGTTATCTCCTATGATGAGAAATGCTTGTGCTAAATGAGCGTACTTTACTAAATCATATTCATTGGTGGCTACACTATTCCTTATTTTATTCATGATCAATTCTATCTTATTTTGATTAGAGACTATACTATCGATAATTTTTGAATATTGAGATGACCATTCTTTAGTTAAACTTACGTGACTATTTAGTTCGGATATAATAAAATTTGCTTTACTCTGTAGATCTCTAATGACTTTGTCATAGTGCAACGCGTCCGTATAATCGAGGTTGCCTGTTATACTTTTCACTACAGACCCTAAACCGTCAATAAGTCCTCTTTTAACACGATTAGTTTCGAAGGTTAATAATTGTTTAGATAAAGTTTTTAGTTTACTTTTCAAATAGTTAACATGGGGTTCGAACAGTGAAGATGTACTATTATTAAGGTCAGGACTTATATTAAATAGTTGATTATTTAAGGAATTGATTTTACTCTTTAAGTCTTGGAAATTGACATATTGCAAAAACGAATGGTAGCTGGATATAATATTAGTGGGGCCTAATTTAAATGGTAATACACCGGGTCCATCATCTAGATTCTCAAGTTTTATTTCCTAGGTTAGAGCTGGTTGCAGGAAAAGACGTAGGGCCAAGAGGATCCTGCAACAATTGGGCGCTTTTAGGTATCCGTTTAAGTCGAGATTTAGCGACAGGGCCGCGTTTCTTCCTAGTATATATATGAATAGGTAGATCCGCCATAACAACATCCTTAGTATAGCGAGGAGCAAGTTTTTGACGGGACGCAAGTGGGTTCTGTACAAAAACCTGTTGCTCGGGGGAATACTCAACTTCATGTTCACGACCCTTATTTCGATTATCTGTTAATTCCTGACGACATGAGGTACCAGATTCGTGAATTAAATTATATACTTTACGCATCTTATCTCGGTGATTAGTTATATACTGTTGTAATAGATGTGCTGAGAGATCTATATCAAGGGGATCCCGGGGATCAAAGTGGCCTGTTACCACTTCAATCGGTCTACATTTAGTGAAGCTGTGTATGGTGTTATTATAAGCCAGAAGGGCGTACGGCATTAGGTTTATTACTGATTCGGATTTCTTATAAATTTTTAGGATTCGAAGATGTTCTAAAATGGTCGAATGGAATCTCTCAACGATTCCGTTTTCGTTAGGAGCGTGAGGTGCGACACGATGATGTTGTATCTTATGTAACCTCGTGAATTCGGCAAAGAGTTGGTTACTAAATTCGGGGCCATTATCCGTTACTAAAGTTATAGGTATTAAATGATGAGTGCAGTATCTTAATAATGCCTGTATTACGCTGAGAGCTGTTCCGTCTCTCAGGTAGTAGGCCTGTGCATATTTGGAAAAAGCATCTACAATAGTTAAGAATTTCTCACTTTGAATCGTTAGTAAATCTAGATGAACCAACTCGAATGGCTTAGTTGCTGGAGGAACTATACGGTACTGTTGTTTAATGGGGTTGCGATCATATTTAGCTTGACCGCAAACCGTGCATTCGTTAATAAATTTTACTATGTGCTCCCGCATTTTCGGCCAATAATACTTATGAGATAATGTTATAGGTTTCGTTAATGCCGCGATGGTTGGTTTTACCATCATGGTATTTATTGATTATGTCTTGTTGCCTTAGGTATTCCCTAACATTTTCTAATTCACGTTTAGAAATCATAAGGTTCATAGCCGAATTTTTAAATGTTTTTTGTATAATTGGGACTATTACGTACATAGCTTCAGGTGGGTTGATAAAAAGGCCTGTCTTAATTTTTGGGTGAACATATTCTTTGATGGCGTTAATCAGATCTTCTTCTAAGCTAGATTCCGATAATTGAATGGAAATACGCGTGTGCGTGTCGAATGGTTTTGTTATTACAGGACGTCCTTTGATATCTCCTACAACATTTAAAATTAATTGTTTAGTGAATTTATTCAAGGCGTCGTCTGTAATGGGGATCTCTAGTATAGGATTTTCTTCTTCCGTGTGTACCGTAATGGTTCTAGAATCGTCAGCTTCCGGGGCTGTGACGGTTCTGGAATCATCGAGAGAGGGAGCGTCTTCTGTAGGGTTCACAATTATGGAGCTTATTTCGTCATTATTAATTTCAATACGCGACAGAGCGTCGGCATTAGTATTGGCTTTGCCCTGTTTATAGACTATTGTGAAGTCATACTCGCTTAGCTTCAATCGCCATCTCGTAAGGCGAGAATTCGGTTCCTTTAAATTCATTATCCACTGCAAAGGTTTGTGGTCTGTTAAAATTTTGAATTTACGGCCAAACAAGTAGGGTCTAAAATACTTTGTAGCCCAAACTATAGCCAGAAGCTCCTTCTCTATAGTACTGTAGTTAAGCTCGCTTGAATTTAAAGTCCTAGATGCATAGGCAATAGGTTTATCAGAGCCTATGGTTCCCTGAGATAAAACAGCCCCGATTGCTACATTTGAAGCATCGGTTGTTAGTAAAAATTCTTTCGAAAGATCTGGATATTGGAGAATCGGATCATTGGTTAATAGAGTTTTACAATGTTCGAAACAACTGATATAATTTTGATCAAAAGTTATTTTAGAGCCTTTTTTTAAACACTGAGTAAGTGGTTTAGTCAGTTTAGCGAAATTCGGAATGAATTTTCGATAGTATCCTAGTAGACCGAGAAAACGTTTGATCTCTGTGGTCGTTTTGGGCAGTGGATATTTTTCTATGGCTGCAATTTTACTAGGGTTGGGCTTAACGCCGTCTTTACAAATCACATGTCCCAGGAAATCGGTTTCCAACTTTAAAAATTCAGACTTGTCCATCTGTATTTTAAAGTTGGATTCCCTTAGTCTTTTAAACACTTTTTCGAGATTTGTTATATGTTCCTGCAGTGATGTACTATATACTATGATGTCGTCGAGGTAAACTAGACAGACTTCATTCTGGAGGCCCTTCAAGACATTGTCCATCACCCTTTGAAAGGTTGATGGAGAATTCTTCAAACCCATGGGCATCCTTAGGAACTCATAATGCCCGTTTTCTACGTTAAATGCGGTCTTGTGTACATCTGCAGGATCCATTTCTACTTGGTAAAATCCACTGGCCAAATCGAGAGTGGTAAAATACTGGCATTTGCCCAGTTTATCCAGGATATCCGTTATATTTGGAATTGGATACTTGTCGTCAACCGTTTTCTCGTTTACTTTCCTGAAGTCCACGACAAGGCGCCACTTAACTTTACCGGAAGCGTCAGCCTTTTTGGGGACTATCCAAATAGGAGAGCTCCACGCAGATTCCGAAGGTCTAATTATATTTTGTGAAAGCATTTTTTCAATTTGGTCTCGAACCTCTTGTCGGTGGACGTAAGGATAGCGGTAACTTTTGGTGTGGACCGGAATTTCATCAGTAGTTCTTATCTTATGTTTTATCTTGTTGGTGAAAGTCAATGGCTCACCCTCAAGATAAAACACATCTGCGTAATTTGCACATAGCCTCTGTAAATTAACTAGTTCTTCGGCATTTAGGTGTTCTGTGCAGAGACGCGATAAAACTTCTTTAGCACGCTCAGATGAAATTTCGTTACACTCAAATTCCATGTTAAATAACTCTGCGGATACAGGGCGATCCATGGAGAATATGACATCGTTGGGAGAAGCATTAGTGATTTCTACCCAACCTCGGTTATTTTTAACTTGAGTTAAACACTCTGAAATTAGGCAATTGCATATGGTCTGGTTATTCACGAGTACCTCTCCGTCTTGGCTGTTTATAGGTAGGCGAACTAATTTAGAAGTATTAGCTGGGATAATCTCTTCGTATATATTAGCATTATAAGAATCGTACATTTCTATTGGTATCTTGGCACTACGAGTAGCGAGAAATTAATTTTTTAAATCAATATTAGAGTCCCACGCGTCGAGCAAATCAAAACCTATCAGTCCGTCGAAGTATTTATGAAAATCATATACATACAATGTTATCACTCCAGGTTCTCTAAACTCTGGAAAACATGGCAAAGTGATCGAATGGTCATTTTTACTAGTAGCATGAACATTGGTGACTTGGAAGGATTCATAGTTTAGTGGTATATGACTGAAATATTTTTCTACAGCCTGTGGGCTAATAAAGGATTGATTGGCTCCCGTGTCGATAAGGAATTTCAGTGGGGGATCGTTTATTTGAATATAGCCAAGCTGCCTCTGTATATGGAAATTAACCTCTATTTTAGTGTGTCGGACGGGGACATTTTGTGAAAATTTTCCTCCTCGGATGAAGGAGGTTCCTGGACTACCTCTTCAGCTACGGGATTCTCAGACCATTGTTCATAGGTGTTATTATATTCGGAATACTGCTCACAATTATTGTAGTCAGTATGACAGTAATCAATGTGGCCATAGTCATAGTCGTAATATGGATTATAATCACAGTCAATATCATTAAAATTTACTTCACGTGTTTTGAAGTAGTTGCTAGGAGGCGGGTTTCCAAATTTTCGCCAGTGGTGTCCCGCTGGGGGCAACGCCTTCGGAACAAAATGGCTAACGCCGCTTATTGGACGCGGAGCTCCGAATCTATAAGTTTGTTGCGGTTGATATCTATTATGCATCCTAAAAACGTTGCTCTGCGGATTGTAATTTGGTGGAGGCGCCCGGAACATTTGCTGAGTACGAGTTGGGCCACGGGGAGGCTGATTATGTTGCCAATTTGGCTGCCATGCTTGATTAAATTGAGATTGCATGAAATGGGGCTTGGACGGGCCAGGTGTATTCACTATTGGCTGTTTGGATGGGCCAGGCATGTTGAAGATAGGCATTTTTTGACTGAAGTTATTTAGAGGCAAATTAAAATTATTTTGAGAAGTCTGAGGTGGATATTCTTTTCTACTAGGTCCTTCATTACGCTGTTGCATATAAAGTGTGTTAAGTTCCTCCTGGACAAACTCTAAAGCCTGTTCTACGGTCGCGGGGCGCATGCATCTAACCCTACACCCTAACGGGTCCTTCAAACCGCGTAGATATGCCTGTAAAGTCAGTTTTTTATAAAGGGTGCGCTTAGCTTCAATTGTAGTGTCTACGCTTTCGTGAAGGCTGACATATGTCATTATGGTACTATATAAATTTTGGCACCGTTCATAGAACTCCTGTGGGCTGTTCGACCCTTGGGTCTGCATAGATAAATCATTATATAGTGCAGTTTCGTCGCGATGGTCAGCGAAATTATTTATTAAAGCATTTCGTATACCATTCCAACTTTCCGGAAGCCCACTAGAATTAATGAGTCTGGACGCAGGGCCCGTGATTTTATTCAATATGCCATTAATAATGGCTAAATTTTTTAATTCATTCCCTGGAGTCGTTTTAAAATGCGCGATAACCAGTTGGTCGCATATGTTTATGAATCGTGTTAAAACGTGAGGATTGCCATCAAATTCGGGCACCAGTCTCAAGGATTTAAAGATAATGTCTAGATCGTCAGCCATCACCAATTTTTCGGTTTCCCGGTTATCTACGGATATACGTCTATTCGCGTCCACCCAACTATTCCTATTATTTCTTAAACTACTATTTCGTGAAGCCTTCGGGTGAAAAATATTGAAATTTTACGTTAACACTACTAAAAAAAAATGTCTACACAAATACTTATACGGAATAAAATAAGAATAAAGGAAAGAACACTAGGAAATAAAGGAAGCAAGAACTTGAAAGATTCAAGGTACTTACAACATAATATCTGGTATCTTTTTCTGGTTGAATCGATGTCTGGATTCTCTTCTGCTGCAACCCGTTGTAGGTTCGAGTACCCGGAACGCGACTTGATAGCCTGCTCGGGCGGCTTAGGGGTGTAAAAGTGCGATAATTTTACTCTAAATACCCAATACCGACCCGTGGGTATCCTACCGACTGCGCCAATTATGTGGTTTTGCAGCGGAAGATCCAAAAAAAATCAATTTTATTTAATAAAGTATAATTAAAATTACAATACAATAAAATATGAGACTCGACCGATGGTAGGTACAAGAATGAATTTTATTAATTTTAAAATAGCCACGATGAGGTGATTGATGTCATCAGCCGGTCACGTTATGCTGCATCGGCGCCTCGTGCAATGGGTCGTTGTCCATACTGAATTGGGGCGGTGCTTACTCGACGTATTACTTGTATTAGGGTTGCGTAACATGTGTTGTAATACTTATTTTTTCTTACTACTTTTTATTTTCATTGTTATTTTTCTCCTGCCCGGAGCATGTACGGTGCAATATCGTACATTGTGTTTATGCGGCATTGTACCTATTCATGCGACATTTAGTTATAATTTATATTTGGTTCACAATCAGCCATCGCGCAGTGTACTAATTTCACACCTGTCAAATGTTTCATTATCAGTGCAGAACTAATAAACATTCTTAACAGTTATCATACTATAATTTATAAGTGTATGGAAAACCGTCAGGATGTCAGGATGACCTGATTCTGGTAGTTCAATTACCATTCTTGGTAATAACTCGCTTACAGATTCTTAAATTAGGCTGCAAGCTTTTCAAGTCAGACTGTATTACTATTGCTACAGCTAGTAATAAAAAAATGAACTCTTTGGGATATTTTGATTTTCCTGTTTATTTAAATATGGGTGATAATATGAATGGTGAATAGCGGTTTTGTGTGGATAGCAGGAAGCTTAATGCTGTTACGAAACGTGATGATTATAGTTTACCACTTATAAGCGAAATTTTGGACACACTCAAAAATGCCAAATACTTGTCAAGTGTTGACATTGCAAAAGCACTTTGGGAAATACCTCTCAATCCCGCAGATAGAGACAAGACTGCCGTTTACGTATCTGGACGAGGCTTGTTCAGATTTAACGTTTGGTTTGACTAATTCGCCTGCGACTCAACAGAGGTTAATGGATGCCTTATTTATTCCAGAGTTCGAGAACAAGGTGTTCTGTTATTTGTATGACATCATCATCATTAGTGAAACCTTCGAGGAAAAAAAAGTCAATGTATCAGGAAAGAAAATAAAGTACCTCGGTTTTATTGTACATGAACACCGCTTACGGGCTGATCCTGATAAAATTAAAGCTATTCTTGATTATCCTGTACCTACTTGCAAAAAGGAAGTTCGAAGATTTATCGGCACTTGCAGCTGGTTCCGAAGATTTATTGAGAACTTCAGCACTTACCTGCTCTCTGAATGCTCCGAAATTGGTTTGGAACCTTGCAGCGGACGCAGCTTTGCAAAAACTCAAAAGAAGCTTTGTTAACTGCTCCCATCCTGGGTTGTCCAGATTCCAATTTGCCCTTTGCTGTACATTGTGATGCCTCAAATTATGGTATTGGTGCAATTCTCACTAACATTAGGATAGCAAAGACGAGGTGATCGTTTACGAAAGAGAAACACTAGCGGTGATAACAGCTTTGAAACATTGGCGCTGTTATCTTGACAATGGTAAAGAATTTATAATTTATACCGACCATGCTGCACTTATGAGCCCCCGCAGACCACAGACTTTTAATCAGCCAATAGTTTAGTCGGGTTGGGCTGCTAGCGCGCACACTGGGCCGACTAAATAGTCTGGTTGGTGGTGAGCGCGCAGACTAGCAAACTGTCGGCCGATTTCTCTCGAAAAATTTTGCTAGTTGGTAAATTGCTCTTGAAGGGGGTGGTTGCGTAAAGGAAAATGAAATTGTCTAGGAATGCTATTGCTTTTATACAACGGAGGAAAAGAATCCAGAAAAAAAACCGAGAGTATTGGGTGCATCCCATCTACAGTGATAGATTATTACAAGGAAAATTTTACATGATGCATTCCAAATTATTAGACTATTATCGAATGAGCATAACCAGCTTCAATGAATTTGTCAATAGCCATCATAACACGACCGCCCTGCGCTGTCGCTTCGAGTGAAGCTTTTTTTATATCATCAAGGTGAGGCACGAGTCGGCTGACTAAACGATGAACTACGGATGTCAGTGGCTGTCCAATTAGAAAGTGCCTGGGAGTCAAGGGATTCATGTCATTGGGGTCTGATGAGAGAGGGGTAATTGGACGAGAGTTAAGAATAGCCCTATTTTACTAGCCTATTACTTACTAGCCTCTATTAGACTAGCCTCCAACACATTTGCTCGATAACGTAAAAGTTCTAAAGTGGGTAGTTCTAAAAAATAATTTATATTTTCTTCATTTGAGGATAGACAGGAAAACTGTTTTTATACTCTTCCCACTTTCCATTCGTTTTGGGATCCATATTCGCTGATACTAAGAAAATCACTAAAGAATCCCAACCCTTGGTGGAAATACCTAAAGCGTCCAATGAACTTACATTTTTTGAAACATTGTCGATCAAGTACCTTAAGGCTTTAAGAGATTCCTTCTGTATAGGAGTAATATTAACAATCGCACTTAAATGGTTATTTATTAAAATATTCTTGATAACATACCGTTCACACAAAGTTTTCCACGCAAGCTCGTAGCAACTAGCGGAAAAATCTATGGACCTTATTACGACACCAGCACTATAGTAAATTCCTTAAGTAGTAGAATTTATTTATCGGAGCAATCGAATCGTTACTATTGATCATCGAGTATATAACCATAAATTGAGACGAAATGTCATTTAATTTGTTTGAAAAGGTAGTAATAGGATATTTGACTAAGATTTCATTATTTATTAACGTGTGATGATTTAGATTTAATGCACTATCGGCGACTGTTGAAGCTCACTGAACGCCCGGCCCCCGCGGCGGCGATGCCTCACCCTTCGGTGGCCTGGTGACGTTGATGCTGGATTCTCGACAATAATTAAGTAAGAAAACGTCGAAAATTGCAAAAAGGACTTACTTTTTCGCCGATAAATCAAAAGAGACTCCGAAAAAACGTCTGGTTCTTTGTGACGGACTCGCTGAACTGAACTAGATGGGGTTCCGCAAGTGCATCCTTGCACGCTATTCTGCACTATTTGGCAACGTCGCATTTTCAAATTATCGCGGTGTTTCATTGTGTTCTCGGTCGTGTTGTACTATTTTAATCTACTTCTCTCGAACACGTTGATCTGAAGGGAACCTATAACAAAAAACAGACCTTGTTTTCGATTGGTACGACACTTTTACATACATTTATGCACAAATAATCCCGTTAATTTTAATAACGACTGAAATAAAAAATTACTTTCATGAAATAATAACTCTTCAGAAAATATGAAAAAATACAATTAACGCACGTAAATAAAGTAGTTAATGCAATAAACCAAAATTAATAAAGTGAACCTAAAACGCAGTTGACGTTACCGCGGTATGGCGATTTGACAACGCGGTTAGCGTGATATTCGGTAATGAGCGAGTATGACACACTATAGTCTCTTACTCTATGCGTCTCTTTTACTCTTAACGTAATAGCAATACATGGAAAATTCTCCATCGCTCTCTCAATCTCTAATTTTTTCATTAACGATTACGAAAATTTCAGTTTATTGACAAGCATAATCAACTTTATTTAATAAAATTGAATACGTGTGGAATGTCACACCTTGCTCTTTATTAGGTAGTGTTGGAACACTGTTGAAAGGATTTTTCATATTAATTATATTTTAAAAATTACTATTAAATTAATGTCTGCTTGATATAATTTCTGTTTTTGAATTTAGCAGCAATAAATTAAAAGTATCTAAATCCCTTTCTAAAAAAACTGCCAACCAATCAAGCACCGGCCTACCAAAAGCGTTAACCAATGAAATCACAGTCTGTTAAGTGGGTTAAGACGAATCTTGATGGTATGGTTGCAGAAGAAAGTCTCAGTCTGTGTTCGAAATTTCTAGTCAGAAGTAATAATACTGTGAATACCGTGGGTGACGTATATAAAGGTTATTAACTTATACAGGTATGTACTAATTGTCTTTTATTGTGTAATTTAGTACTAAGTGTATACTATTTGTCGAAAAGGAAATAAATGATTGAAAGTGAATTGTATTAAACTGTTCGCGCCTTAGATGCCTTAATTACCTAAGTCTTTAGTTCTGAAATTGCTTAATCAAATTCATTTAAAATTGGGCTTTCAAAAATAACTCTCACGCTAGCTCCGCCCATGTACCCCGCCACCAGCAAATTACACTCGTCACACGCCTAATCGAAAACTACATTTCGCGCCTTTTGCGCGTTTGGGGTCGGCGCATTCGAATAATTATTTTTAACATTATTGTGTACAGTATACCAACCTACAAAGTTTACTGTGGAATATTGTTCTATGAGTTCATAAACGTATAGAATAATAAAATAAATTGTGTGGTAGTCAATGAATCCCATCCGTAAAAAGAGGTTTATAAACGTATGAACCAATGTTCTACAGTAAGTTTAGTAGGTTGGTATACTACAATATATTATGCCATTTCATCTGAATCACCCCAAAAATCTCAAATTGTGTAAGTATCTAGCGAATGTCAAACGAATCTTATGTACATGTCTTAAATGTTCTATTAATAGGTAATAGAAATAATATTGATATTGCTAGAAATATCAATTGAAAAAGTAATGAAACTAATTTTTAAGAGTTGCAGTGTTTTTTTATAAAGCTTTAGAAAAAATCTGTGCCCAGAGGTGGGATGTATGGGTTGACGATTATACTCACTTTTTCGCACATTATTTTCGAACTGGTGTTAAAACAATTAATTCAGTTGGCGACTCCACTGGTCTTTCCTGTTCTGCTCTAATCTATTTCTTTCTGCAAACAAAAATATTACATTCCTTCAGTTTTACTAATAAACTAGTATTTAATTCAGGAATAATGTACATAAATAAATATATTTTAATATCTCAACATTGGCGGCTATGCACTCATCGGAGGTACACACGAGTACATCAGCCAATTAGCGGGCTGTGGGATCGTAAAAAATGCTATTTGTGAACCTTTTTCTACGAAACCTTCAATACAGATGGCTTTTTCTTATCTTACTAATAACAAGTGTAATTAGTTAAAAATAATTCAAATTGTACACGAAAGGAATAAGTAGGTAGATAGTACTTACGCTTAATACTTCTTAAAAACAATAATAATTATGCTTTTGATTCTTTTGCGATCTTACTTGCTTCTTTGAATCGTTTGGATTTTTTCTTTTCGGAATATACCTTTTATTATTCATTGTAAAAGTATATTCAACACGTGTAAAAGACGGACAAATTTCTGGCGCGAGCGCGACTAGCTTAGATCCTCTCTCGACAGCGCATTGCGCGAGAATACGCGATACGATATTGAGCAGTGTTGCCAAGAACGCTAGGACCAATGTCGCAATTTTCCAATGACACCTTAGTAGCCTCATGTAGCCGAATTTTAGCTGTGATAACCTAAAGTAGCCTAAATACCAAATGAAAAACAGCAATAAATAAAATAAAATTGTACTATAAATCAATAATTTATTCAAATGAAACCTAAGTAGAATGAAATAAAAGTAAATAAATTGACATAATGGGGTAAATAACTGCCTGTTGCTCCCTCCAGATATCACCACTGTATGCAGAGCGTTCGGTTTTGACAGCTATAGCTATAATTTGTAAGTGTTTTGTAAACAAAGTCTTTAAGAAATAATTCTCTAATAATGACCCTCTGCAGCAGTTGATTGCAAAAATATGGGAATGCATTATTTATTCCTCAAAGAACCGAAAAGAAGAAAACTGTGGGAAAAAATCTTCGAAGGAAACAATTTAATGCTACTAATACGTTGAGGTTATGTGCGTCTCAATTTAAACCTGAAGATAGGTTAGGCTGAAGGAAGGGTGGCGAAAGCTGCCCCAATAACAACTAAGAGCCGTTTAATGTTATTGTAGGGTGACTACATTAATTTAGATAAATAGAATTATATTACCATTAATTATATAAGTGCATATTTTTACTTGTTTATATTTAAACAAACAAACAAACAAAATTTATTTATTTCTCCCAATAGCTGACAAATTTACAAGGGTTAAATGTACAAATATATATATTTACAATGCTATTGTGGGAGACTGGAGTCCAAGCTAGGTTAAAACCTGTGTTATGGATCACCATTTATATACATGCTATTAAAATATTGCTGTTTATGTATACCTCAGATAAATAATTTATGTAGCTTCATATAATACATAATAATAAATAATATATATGTAACAGTACTTTAAATGTGTAAAGTAAAATATAAAATATGTGTAATAGATATAGTATACAGACGGACAAGCGCATTATGTTTGTTGTTAGATATTTGTGCGCGTCCACCGGCCGGCAGCATGATGGACCAGTTGCCGCAAACAATAGCGAGGGGCGGAGCCGAGCGCGGCTGTGGCATGACGTAGAAGAGTCACTTCTTGGCTTGCGAGTGGAATGCGTGGCGTATGCTCAGTAATATCGGCTACCCCGCTATTTTATTTAGTTCTGCGAAGTATTGCTAAACGATATAATTTGTGTTCGATATTTCCTATATGTTCCTTCTACTTTAAACTCTTATCTTCCTTCTGTGCTTGTGTAATCTCTGTGTTGTTTCCGTAAACTAATAAACTGTGAATAGTAATTTTTGTAAGTATCATTCCGCGGAACCACTACTAACGATTCTACATTATAAACATAATCTATATCAACTTTATAACCCCAGCTTCTACAGGCTGTACTCAACTAGCTTTTGTTATGCTTTGATAATGAATCACAAGTATTGATAGGTCTCTTTAATGCACGTAGTCAAAAACACTGGGTCACTAAATACACGAGATGTCGCCATCCTTCTTTTGCAAAACAAATGTCATGTATTCCTTTTCATTCCTGATACTGCTATCATTAATACATACGGCATTATTTTACTAGTTAATGTTATTATTTATTAATTTATTTTTATCTGTTTTAGGTGATGAACCTATACACAAAGTATTGAAGAAAACTGCCGTGTGCTCTATATTTTCTTTTACTTAAAGTCAAACCAGTCAACTTATTAGCACAACAAGCAACGTTCAGATAGATTGCTAAAGAGGAATTACAAGAAACTTTGTTTTGAAACGTATAATAAAACTTAATATATTAGATTTCGTGGGAAACTGACCAACCATAAACAATTTGTCTTTCTTAATGTCACAGAATTTTTATATTTTCATGGGGTGCTTATCTTTACTTTAATGTACGTTTGTTTTTTATTCTTAAGGTTGTAAACCGAAAGTATCCTAACAGGCGACGCCTTTCTGATTTTTTCGTCGCTGATTTTCGTCTTGAGTAGCCTAAATGGCGATAAATCGCCTCCGTTGGCCACGCTGACGGCATTGAGTGGCGATCGCTACTAGTCGTTCTCCTAAATTTCATCGTAAGCAATAAAGCCGTGTAATGCATACACCATGCTCACACGATTTTACGCGGAAGAAAAGGGCTTAGCCTCAACACCATTTTCGTTAATTACCAGATTATGAAATGTCAAATATCCTTTGATGACTCATTAATATACCTTATTTTCTTCATGTAGTATTAAATTTTATATGTACTTATTACTAACTAAAATAATATTGTATTATGAATACACGATATATCTCAAAACACGTATGATTTACAAAAAAAAAATTATCGAGCGAAAGTCGTATTATGTTAGTGTCATGATTAATTACTAGAAAATGGTTTAATGATAATCTCAGTACAGAGTACTAAAAAAACCGACCTCAAAAGTACGTGGAATTACGTCTATTTGCTAAGTTTTATTGAAATATCCCCTAGTTCGCCACTATACAGGACTTGACATTGGAGATAATAAAAATAGGTTCTCATTACGACACTACTCAAAGTATATTGAGAGAAAAACGCCTTGAATTGGAGAAATAGCAAAATCAACCATTAAAGTAATTGCTCCTAAATTAAAGTTAGGCGCTATTTATAAAAATAAATTTTCATGCATGAACAGCCCTTGATGAAGAACCCTTGGAGGTGGATGATTTTCTTCAAAATGAAATGGGACCACTATGGAAGTACCCCCTTTCCAACAAAAAAGAATCATGAAAATCGGTTCACAAATGCCGGAGTTATCACGTAACATACATACAAAAAAAAAAGAACATACAGTCGAATTGAGAACCTCGTCCTTTTTTGAAGTCGGTTAAAAAAAGTATGAAATTTTAGAAGCCCAGCCTTTAGTGTAACTGCGCTTTATTGATTTAGAATTAATTTTTATTGTTAAAATTGTAGGTAAAAAGATACATTCACAGTCGTTACAATATTTTGTTTTGTTTTGGTTATTTTTCACTCCTGGTTTCCTTAAAATATAAATATTTATATTCGCGTGTTACCATAAATCTAGAATGACTGACTCCAAAGCTTGAACTTTAGATAATAGTACCTACTGTACAATGATATTTTTGCATAAGTCTTATAAAATTAATATAATATGTAAGTTCTCGAAAAATATACTTGCATGCTCGCAAAATTTTAATCTATAAAAAAATAAATAGTAGAGCTATGGATTTGCTACCGCGAGGAGTAGACGACTCCTCCTGAGATACGCTTGTACAGACAGACCATACCCTACGTATATGTGCATGTGTATACTGCGCTGGCAGTTCTGAACGTCCGTTTCTCGCGTCTGTGGTTTTATTTATTTAAATCAGGCGACTATGACCCATATCGTATATACTTTAAAGACTAAAAACATGCAATGTGATATAAAAATTGCATAAGTACTAATTTTTATCGCACGTGCACGGCTTTTCTCACACTGTTGTGCTTTAATTAACACAATTCGTTCTACAAATTACTGGGAATTTTGTGGATTAGGATCATGGCGAAATATATCGTTTGAACCAAGCATAATTTAAATTACGCCGAACAAAAATGTAGAGTAGTGACTATTTTATTAGCGAATACACATCATCCACAGCTTGACTTTCCCCACTGCGGGGTGTAGGCCTCCCGTAGCTATCCACCATGATCCTGTGCTGGTCTCACCTTCAATCTCTTTGTGAATACAATATTCTATTAATGTCCGCAGATTGTATGCTGGTTGGTGCATGGATATATGGTTAGTGGATGAGAACATACTGTAGGTACTTACACAGCTCCGCCCTCGCCAGTTCCTTTGCCTTTCGGCATTTTAATACGTCCAAACTTTAAACAATATTCTTAACAAAAACCAAGACGACAGTCTGAGACACGGCAACTATCAAACAAAATGACAGCTGTATTGTCTTCGTTGCTCCCATTTGTTCTGAGGTTCTTTTAAACGTGTTTGAGAAATATTTGAATTTAGAACATATTAATACGGTACTCATTACCAAGGAGTATGCTACTGTCTAATAAGAGATCTATCACTCATCTAGAATATCGACCCTGCACAAAGTGTACAGGGTGTAACCGAAAGGTGCAGTGCAAAAATTGAAGGTCATAGAGAGTTACTATCAAATAGTAAATTGGCATTGATTTTTGTTGAAAATTATGACTAATTAAATTAATTTCATTTTTTAAAAATACGGAAATTCGTCGTAATCGGTATTAAAATCGTGCTTTTACATCACTAACCTTACACAATCACTTACTTTGAAGTTAGTCGAAAATGGCGGGAAAATTTAATGTTCAATTTATCTAATTTAAAAATGGTAGAGTATTTAGAATTAGAAACATATTTATTACAATAGGATTCAATACCTACAGTTTTGTTTTTGATTAATAAAAAGAAATGGATATTGACGCAATCGGTAATTCTGTCATTGATATCAAGTGTAATTCGTCCACATCTTGTGTTCAACAATTTCGGAATAATCATAGTAATGGCATTTCTTGATAGAGCTCCTCCGGCTTTATCAATAATCGAGAAAACTGATTTTAATATTTTAATAAAGATTTTTATTAAAATATATTATCCAAAACAAATAACGTGAAAAAAAAAACACAACTTGACATGAAGAGAGTTCTACAAGGCAACAAAAGTATATTTGAAAAAGAACAACTCTCAATATCGTACCGGCCAGTATGTAAAAGATTGCATATCCATGATCTGACACTCCTCCTCAATTATTTACACCTGGCTTTCCTTATACCATCAAAAAACCTTGTCAGTCATGAACACTCAGTACACACCCATTTCTCTACGGCAAAATTCACACTTGTCCTTTAACACTGCTTTTGTTAAAGCATCAGCAACCATGCACTTAGTCTCTAAATACTTGAGCTTTATTGTATCCTTTTCTAATGCTTCTCTAATAAAATGGTAGCGAACATCAACATGTTTTGTCTGCAGATGTTGCACCGGATTTAGGGCTATTGCCATAGCAGATTGACTATCTGTATGTATCGTGATAGGCAACTCCTCCTTGCCCGTGATTTCATTCAGAA
>NW_020655598.1:25309-38829 GCF_003589595.1 Hyposmocoma kahamanoa | reverse complement strand
AAAGTAACGAGAATGGACACTCTCCGCCCCTCCCTATATTTAGATACCGCACTACGCCCCGCACATTGACGGTCACATTGACTGGACGGCAACAAGGCTATCGGCGAGCCGCTTTTGCGCTAAGACATGCTTTGATATTTGAATATAGTTTTCATTTATTCATTACGAACCTTGTACGTAAATATATAACATCATTGTACGTTACTACGACGTACGAGTGTGTGTGTGCGACCTTTTCTCGATTTCGAGAACCACAACACTTAGCTTAGATCTGATTACATTAAAAAAAAGTAGTGATTCAGTCGGTTCTAGTCGTAAAAAACTAGAATTAGTCGTTACGCCGTTTTGAAGTTATTAAGGTGTTTTACTACGTCCACGCTAGAATAAGCTTATTTCGGCGGCACCATTTTTTAATTTCGAGAACCACAGCTCCTAGCTTCTGGTCTCTGGTCCTAGAATCTGATCACCTTGTGGCCGAGGGTTTTGCGTAATCAAATGAAAGGCCCGGTCCACATCATTTTATTGTAAAATAGGAATAGATAAAGAACAGGAAAAAGAAGAAAGATAAATATAAGGTTTTTATTATATTACAAAAAAAATTGAAAAAGAAGTGCGTATTTGACCTGCATCTCTACTTATATCTCAGGGTGTCGGGCGCAGTGGCAGTGCCCCTCAGACCTTTGCCAATTAAAGCTCTGAGTGGCACTGCAACTGTTATGGACACACGTGTCGCTTACCATCAGGCGCACGACTTGTTCGTCCTGTCACCTGATATCATAAAAAGTAAAGGGTAAAGGTAAGGCTGTAAAAAAAAACAAAATAACGGTTTAAACACAGATACAAACATATAAAAACACTCCCTACTTAAATTACATACAGGTTAGACGTGGAAAAAAAGGAACTTACCCCAAAAAAGCCTGTTGTTGTACAAATATTATGCTGTACGAGCAGTTAGGTTACATGATTTTCAAGAGTATAAATGGTCAGAATTTAATATGAAGTCGAGCACGTCTGTTCGCTTCGGAAATTTAGTGTAGAGTGGCGACGCAACGAAGAAAAGTAACAATGACGAAAAAAGGAATTGAAGAACAATTCAAAATTTCGAAGTAGGTGGCCAGGAACCAGAGAAAAGGGCGATAAAAAGGTAGGATGACGATAAAAGATCGTATCGTCAGAACCCTACCTATTTCTGCCGCCAAGCAGTAATGCGACCATTGCTGCGTTCCGGTTTTGAAGGGTAAGGGTGCTGGTGTAACGGGCGCACTGGCAGTGCACCTCACAATCTTTGCGATTTAAAGCTCTGAGTGGCACTGTAACTGTTAAGGACGGACGAGACAGAGTGTAGCTTACCATCAGGCGAACGACTTGCTCGTCCCGTCACTTGATGTTATAAAAAAATAACAATAAAGACAAAGATCGAACACTCAGAAAAAATTCCTTCGATCCGGTCGGATTCGAACCGACGTCTTCTTGCATACCGTGTCAGACGCTATACCAACTAAGCAACGGAACGAACCAACGGACCTCACGAATTTTTACGAACATTAAAAACACAACATCCGAAGTTCAGCAAACTACTATTAATATGCCCGGAAAAACAATAACATTTTCCTTTAGCATTTGTTCTAACACGTCAAATATGACATATTTTTTTTTAAGACCTCGCTGGCGCTTGTAACTCATACTCGTCCAGCAATCCTTTGCTTCCCGGCCTCTGCAATAATGCACTATAAGGTTCACACACTTCGGGGAAAGTGTCAAGTCCCCAACCTACTTTGGCTTAAAACCCTGGCCAGAGAGGAGACCCATGCCAAGCAGTAGGACGTACTGTCTGAGCGGATTCGAAGCGTCTTTTTAGCTCTTATTGCATGGATATAAAATTTATACTGACCTGCTCAAGTTGAATGTCCTTTAATAAGTACAGTGACCTTAGGCTATGGGATAACTAATAATAATAGTGGCTTCTCGCTTCCAGTAGAAATGCAGAAAGCGGTTCTGCACATACCTACTGTTCATACCACCGGTTCTTGAACCTGCGTCCTGATTTTGATTCAAATTGGAATCGTCCGATCGGGTTATCTCGAAATCAGATGAGTTTCTGAGCGAGAATATGAACCTGATTCCTAATATATCTTTCTAATTTGCGAGTTAAATCAACTATTGTTTTCGATGGACCGGTTGTGAATCGCAATTATGCGCCTCGACTCGGAAAAGACGCTGGTTCCGATCGGGAGAGGCAATCAAAATCAAGCTGCTGAGTTCCTGATCCCGACCGACTGTGCCATTGTCGGTGAATACCTCCTCTCCCATTTGAAAATTTTAAATGTATCTTTTGGGCCATGGGAGAGTCGAGAGTCTAAAAACTTCGGCCCCTAATCCTTTGACCGTACCATTGCAGAGGGACATATAAAGAGTTAATCCAGGAAAGTACCCAATTTTAACTATTTCTACCGCCAAGCACTAAATTGAGCATTACTGCATTTCAGTTTGAAGGTTAAGGGTGCTGGTGAAATTACAGGCACATAAGACTTGTCAACTTATGTCAGGTCTTTGCGATTTAAAGCTCTGAGTGGCACTGCAACTGTTATGGACAGGAGTGTAGCTTACCGTCAGGCGCACGACTTGATCCTTCCGTAAATTGATATTATAAAACAAACTGATTTGAACATTCAAAATTCAAGGGAAAATCAACTACAAAAAAATGATACTAATCTACCAAACAAACACACTAATACCTGGTATGGAACCAGGGGCTTCCTTGTGCCATGAGTACCAAAACAAAGCATAATTAACTCTTTGTATAATACTTAGTGGCGTAACATGTCGTGCGCCTGATGGTAAACGACAAGCCTGTCCATAGCAGTTGCAGTGCCGCCCAGAGCTTTAAATCACAAAGATCTGAGGGGCAGAGCCACTGCGCCCGTCACCCTGATACATAAGTTGACAAGTCCCATGTGCCTGTAATTTCATCAGCACCCTTACCCATAATAATAATATTTTTTTAACACAAAACTTCACACTTACCCTCAATAACACTTATAAAAAAAAAAAATCACAAACACTAAGTTAACTAAAATAGAATATCAAAAAGTCCTTTACAACAAGTACTCGTTAAATAAATAACAAAAATTAAATTGTTGAAATTAACAAAAGAGGAAAAAAATAACAAAAATTTTTATACGTGTATATCAGACGACATCTTCATCACAACCTGGTTGTTAAAACAATAGTGCTGCGTGCTGCTTATGGAAAAATTGATATTCGAATAATTATTCGAAAATACCGCAACGAATTGATAGCCTAATCGGGAAAATGATTTGAGGAGACCTTTCCTGCAATGAGAATAGATAAATTTATATTTAATGTAAATGTATTTTTTGTGAAATTACTCCACTATACTTTAGCCAAATTCGATGTGGAACGTTTAATAACAAAACGTTGCTAGGCAACCAATGATGGCATAGGAAAATCAAATTTTTTTCATCGCTCACTATTAAGGCTTGCCCTGCCCACGGCCTGCTCTCTAATTGGAATTTAAATAGGTAAGTAGGTAACTGGGCTATGTAGAAGTAATACAAGATGGGAAGAGTCGACCTAGGCGCCGTTACATAGACCAAATAAAGGAAAAGGCCGGTATAGTGTCGTATAAGGAGGTCAAGGAGCTGGCTAAGAGAGATGGCTTGAAAATGCTCCACTGACAAGAGTATAACTCTTAAGTTTGATGATGAGAAGTAGTAATACTTACCTAGCTAATTATCATAAAGTTTACAAATAACCTATTGATACGTATGATTTAGGAATACACGTAAGTTTTTGCATCCTATTAATATTTACTGCTAGATGGTAGGTAATGGTAGATGAAATGATATAAAATTATAAGATTTTATTTGATATTAATTTACTACTTATATCATCCAGCATCTATTTCCGATTCTGAACTTGATTTACCACCAGAATTCGAATGTTTGCAATATCTCCCTTCAAATCAAAAAGCCACTAGGGATGACACAGTTTTAAAAATAATTAACTACTGGTAATTTTTAGGTGATTTAAAACTTCAATTGAATAATATTAATTACAAACATTACTTCAAAATTTAATATTATCCATAACCTAGTTGAATTTCGTAGGAAAATATTGAAATTGTGAAAATTGTGAAAGAGTCCGAGACGAAAACCCTAAAAATCATGTTTTTGTTTGTTGACATTTATTCTACACGGAATTTGGCTAGAGAGTTTATTATAACTAATTACTAGCACAAAGATCGAACACTTAGAAAAAGTTCCTTCGATTCAGCTGGACCAAATCCAGCCAGACAGAGTGAAGAAATAGATTTCTCACAGATGACGCTACAGCAAAAAACTCGTTAAAAACTAAAATAAAGATCTACAACAAGACTCTAAAATTCAACTTCGACACACGCTACTCCGACAATATGTTACATCGACATGATTTTACTCAGAGACTACGCTACTTCGACAACACAGACGAGATGTACCTTAAAAGAATCTTTGTATTCATATAAGAAAAATCATCACTACAAACCCACGTAGGAAATGGTTTGTTATATTGATCAATATAACAAAAAAAGGATAACATTATATAATCGGAAATATATTTTACGAAAATACACTGTTATATGGGGAAATCCGAAATCATAGAAAACACAAGGAATCTCGTCATCAAGGAAGTCGTCTTTTTTGTAGAAGCAATTTTCGCATAGTCAATTTATTGGTCAAGAGTGAGTTGTCCATAAAAACGAATAAAATTGAACAAAATCTTTTTTAGTGCCGAATCAACTCAGTTTTATGACGGAATCATTACATTGTAGGGGATAACAAAAATCGGGATAGCAGAAGCTGGTCAAATTTAATAATCATTTCCTGATAACATCGAGTATATAACCAGAAATAGAGACGAAATAATGGCCATCCAACTCTGGCAACACATCATATGAATGGGCCTTATCACTTTTAAATATCAACTCTCGAATGAACTGAAATCATAAATTATAAAGGTGAAATAGTACAACGCCAACAACTGGCCTGTGTGTACGTCTCCGTATATTCCAAAAACATTCTGACTATGGGGGGCTGTTCCATTTTTAAATTTTCGTCCATTATAGCAAAGCTCAAGTTAAGCTGGTCGTTATGAAGTGAAAGAATTGACGACACCCATCAACTGTTTCGAATTCGGGCTGACCGATCGGAGCGCTGTTGTCACCGTAATAATACGGCAGAATAGTTTTCAAACAAATTAAATGACATTTCGTCTCTATTTTTTTTCACCTGGTTATAATGCTCTAAGGGTTATATACTCGAAGCCTGATAAAAATGTCGAATAAAATTCATCAACAATCACAACACATTCGAATAACTCCGACCATCACTACGAACAGGTTTTTTATTGGAGTTTAGCTTGTTTTTCGCATCTTGCCGGACGGGTATCGTCACACACCGTATCACAGCAAAGGCCATCGAGTCCATGACTCATAGATAGACCGAACCACGAGGCCAATATTGATATCAGAAAGTAAGTATAATAGTGACCTATTTTTATTGGAATCTAAAGTTTACTAGACCAGATTTAATTTCTCAGAAACTAAAAAAACAGATCCGGTTACGTTTCCTTTAGTTTCTCGTACCTATAATTGTTTGGAATAACAAGATTTTTAACCGATTTCAATAAAGGAGTTTCTCAATTACACAGTATTTTTATTGCGTGGATATTATGCGATTTCTCTGACATTTATGACGGCTTGTCATACTTTTGCTTGTACTCTTCGTGTAGAATGTTTGGCATTATAACGTTTGTTACTAAATCCTGAAGAAGATGTAGCTTCTGTCATACAGTTTTATTTAAAATTAGTACGGACGCTAAAGTTCAACCTTATCTTAATATATTCCTTGTGTAATAATGTCTCCTAATTTTAACATAACATGCAATAAAGATTATAACTTAATAAAGATTATTAAAGAAAGATTATTTCCGATGATTCTTTTTTTGTTGGAATAAAAGTTCAAACAATCTTCAAACATTCCATTCGCAAGAAAGTGCTTCAGCGGCACTACTCAGCAAGACGAACGACCGAAAACCAGACTGTAACGGCACTTTACACCTATGAGACACTTAGATTTTAGAGATATTTTTTATAATAGGTGTGTAAATGTAAATTTGTATACATAGCAATTCATTTATTATTAAAATCAGTCTTTTAACAGGAATCGAGTTTAATTTACCTCCTGCTAGCATCCTCTCACTGTGATCAAGACAACCTTAGCCCAGTACACCCTTATTTCCCTCCCCCCGTCTGTCTCTTCCCTCAGGTCTCAACGGTGTCATCGTATTATTCTTCATTGTTTGCCAAAGGTTGTTTGAACAAGGAAATATTCTCCCTCTAAGGAAAATTAGGGGATGAATCCGGTTTACTGATTTTCACCCACTTTCCGTTAACCTCTTTCTAGTCAATCACCCCTCTCAAAATTTCAAAGAATCCACGGACCCTTTCTGAAAATATGAAGAAGAAAAAAGGCGTGAGGATTGCATTGACGTGCATCTCACGCGCTCCTATATTGGATATCTGTCAAAAGGCGCGAAAATTCAAAAAGCTCACGCGCACTGTATCTATTTACTCAAACATTATTATATAATTTTTAACCGACTTCGAAAAAAAACGAGATTTTGATCATTCTTTTTTTGTAGGAAAGAGTAGCACTATACCCCAGTGCTTCTATTTTCTCAATGTCCCTCAGCAATGATCGTATTTCCGAATACACACGAATACATATTAATTTACATGCCCATTAATTTATTACATTTAAAATCTAATAATTGTAATTTTAAACAACGTACTTTATTGTTGTTTTCCACTTTTCTTTTGATTTCCACGTGAACTATATAAAGCTGTAAAATTATTATACCCTATTTTTAATAACATTTATTCCAGTAAATAAGCAAGTTAACAAAAATATAAAGTAACTAAAGTGTGCTTCTTTTATGTAATCAAAAATTAATATTTTTCCGGTTATTAATAAACAATACATGATTAACAATTATGGTTCTGTCGTCCTTTTCTAGGTGACTGAAAAGGAACTGATTTATCTTTTTTGACATATACTTTCAAAATATTCTTTACTGTCCCGATTGAAACACCACAAGCTACAGAAATACGTTTTAGAACTTTGTGAAAATAACCATTGTTGTCTTTCTTGAACGTATCGGCTTCTTGTAAAAAATACAAGTACACGCCGTAAATTATCTATCGTGCTTGTGACTTTAGCGGCTTTTCGCCCATTGTATAATAGATAAAAATGTAATAGCAACTCTTAATACTTCCAAGTCGACCGAAAGCGTCCGGTCTGTACCAAAAGCAAAGGGCAAATGAATAAAACCCGACGACAGCCGAAACACGAAAAAATATAGAAGCACTGTACCTCATTATTGATCTCACTTAAATTTGAAGAAAACATTCCATCACTAACGTTGATAAACTAGGAAATGAAACTGGTTTTGCGCACTTTCCGTTAACCGATTCCAATAAAACTTGGCAAATATATGTAATTCCTTAGAATAACGCATAGAATGATAGTTTCGTATCAAACGAACTGTCACAAGTGAGGCAAAAAACAAATTCATGTAGGCTAGTTTTAGTAGTAGGTTCATTTTCGGTTTTAGTGAATATTTACATAAAAATACAAGTTGAAACGCGTTACTCCCTTGTGGAATGTGATGTTAGTATATATTTTATGTTTGTCTGACGAATTTTTACACTCATTTACCGCACATTTCGTCATTTTTAGCTAAAATTCTTGAGCTGTTCGCGGTGCAAGTTGACCTTGAGCACTGAAGGCCCGCCCGCTCGTGTAGGCCCTTTGGGAGCGCTTCAATTTGCCTCACTTAGCGTGTGCGGACTAGGTTTCTATGCGTTATTATTCTAAGTGTAATTCTAATAAAAAAAGCCGATAAACATTTTTTAAGCGATTTTGAGAGTGGTTTTATAATTATTATGATATAGCAATTATTATTATACTCTATATAGCTTGATTACCACTGACTTATGTATCCAGATATTGACGTAATTGTTCTCCCAGAAGGAGTCGATGATATACGAGTACTTTATTCTGAAGTAATAAATGGGATTATGACTTGACGCGACTGTACAAACTACTATCACTATCTAAAATCACCAATGAAACCAACCGATGAAGTCTTTCCTACATTTAAAGTCACATGCGTCACACATAGCTCTCAGCGCAACGTGCAACATTTAAGTCGGTCTGTTCTCCGGCATATACGGCCCGGCCAAAGCTTCAGAGACTGGTATATGGCTTCAAAACAAACATTGTCAAGGACCCTGGTCAGGTTCCATCGAGATGTAAAATGTTACAACATGGAAAATCTAAGATGGCCGCCATACAAAATTGAGTTTGCTGAATCTTGGTAACTATCGATAATGTACGGGTGGTATCTTCTGAATTATTTTAGGATACTAATTTATGCAACCACAGCAACTACCTGCTCTCTTTCTTACCCAAACCAAACCAACCAAAGAAAATTCTGTTCTGAAATATTAAGTACAACTCCCAATTTGTCGCCAGACACAAAGAAAGCCGTCGCGCAACGCGCGCCATCTAGTTATCTCGTTATACAGGGTGTAAATTTCAGACGGGGCAGCAAGGCCAGCTACCTTAATCGTTGTAATTACAGGAAAACGGTTCTAGAAGACTATAATGAATTTTGAAGATATTTTGATTGGCATTCACAGATTTTGAAAAAAATGGTACAGTCAGCAAGATAAAAGGCAATTTTTAAAAAAATTTTTTTTATGGCATTCGATCCGGTCTCTGGTAAGGATCAATAGTCTCTATAGAACCAACTGAGGTGAAAGTACTCGAAATGGCAGAAATCGCAAAAATTTTTTACCACACATTTTAAATGAAAAGTTTTTGTTAGAAACGAAACTGGCCACTACTCTACAAATAAGACTTAAGAGCTCTCATGCCAAAAAAGTTTTGACGTTGGCTCCGCCCAAATTTGTGAAACAAATATATGCCTGAAGTTCGCGTGACATGCGACAGGAGATGTTGAATTTTGCGTATTAAAAGTACCAAATTCGTATCTAATTTTTGTCCTAATAACCTGTACCATTTCGAGGATAAATCGAAAAAATTTGAAAATTAGAGGTCATTTCGTGATTTTTATCTATCGAGGAAACTTTATTGTTTTATGTTTCTGATTAATGTCTATGCTTGAATATATCGTGTAGTTACTCATACAATATTTTATTTTTAACTTTAAAGTGGATATACCCCTCTAAAATCAAATCGAAGATTAGGAATTTTTCCTCTGCTCCCTCTTAAGTAAACCCAAATCATAATCATATCACTATTTTTTAAATTTGGAACAGCTTGTTTTGTTTTGTTAATGAAGAATTGTCACTTTTAAGACGATTTTTAGTCAAAATGTTCTCAAGCGAGGAAACAAATTAATTGGAACATATGGTCCTATCAAATGGCCACCGCGTAATCCTGATCTGACGCCTCTTGATTTTTTCTTTGGGGCTATGTAAAAATTAAATTTATAAAAAAAATACAACAGTGTTCAAGAATTGAAAGACGCACTTGCAGCAATTTTTAATAGAATTCATCTGATTATAATTTCAGCCGCTACTTGCTCTTTGCGAAAGAGAGCGAATCGATGCATCCTTCAATCAATTCGAGCACTTACTATCATAGACTTATTATGGTATTTTGCTTTTCGTTATTGTTTTTATTTTGAAATACATAATACTTTGTCGATTTGTTAGTTTCCTTATTGTTTCCGTAGTGTTAACTACCTAGAATAACTGATTACTAAATAGATCCCTACAAAATGTATGGTAAAACTCTTTTGCCATTTCTAACATTTAGAGTACTCTTACCTCAGTTGGTCCTATAGAGTCTATTGATCCTTACCAGAGACCGGATCGAATGGCATAAAAAAAAGTTTTGTAAAAATTTCCTTTTATCTTGCTGACTGTACCATTTATTCAAAATCTGTGAATGCCAATCAAAATATCTTCAAAATTCATGGATAGTCTTCTAGAACCATTTTCCTGTAATTACAACGATTAAGGTAGCTGGCCTTGCTGCCCCATCTCAAATTTACACCCTGTATATATAAAGCTACAAGTTCTTACTCACTGATAGAAATAGAACGCATACTTCCCGATATGGTGGAAAAAAGATATTTATACCGTTGTACGCGGATAGGCTTCAAGGCAAAGAATCAAATATGAGAAGACCTGAATGTGGAAAACGAGTCATCAACGGCCTGCAAAAACTATAATACATGGGGGGATTTTTGTGCATTTTTATGAGATACAATTGTACAATTTCAACCTGGTCAATTACCGCGGGAAGTAAAAAATGTTCGAAATTCAAATAAACAAGATGGCCGCCATACAAATTTCAAAAGCCTCCTATCACGGAAACTATTAGAGATAGGTAGGAGGTGCTCGAAGGAATGTCATAGAGGGTAACACTGGTCAACCGCCTGGGTTAAAAAAACTCAAGATGGCGATTTCAAAATGGCGGCCGAAGAAAAACTTGCTTCGATCCGGCTGAAAATTGGCATGCGAGGGTCTTTAGGAGTCCTTAATCATAATTTGGGGTCAATGTATTTAATTTTTTTTAAAACAAAGTCCCTAAATGCCAAAGCCGCAGGTCACGGTCCGTGGAGGGCGAAGCCCGAAGCGTCCGCACGCCTTCGTATGGAGGTAATTATATGCGAAGGCGTAATAGATTACGAGTACAAGATCTCACAATTGTAAAAATGTAAAGCATGCTTCCCGATGTAGTGGAAATGAGATACTTATTATAGCGTTGTTGTATCTCAACCATATCTGTTGGATTCCAATTTCTTGAAAGCTATGCCAAAGAGAAGTATTTAGGGGGAAAAAATGCCAAACTACTGCCGAATTTCCTGTACTATGAACACCAATTCAACGATAATCCAGAATACTCAGACCAAAAGCAACTTAGAAATGTTCGTTTCTTAAATTGGCCCAAATCGGGAATCGACCCCCTCATCAACCGCCCATAGTACTAACTGCTGTGCCACCGAAGAGCATGAGCACACCCCGCAAACTGAACCCGACCGTAGGTGGGGCACAGGGCTCGTTTTATATGCAATTGTAACTTTTCATTGAAAAAAAAAAACCACCCTAAAAAGTTTGCTTAACGACTTTTTTCTATTTCCATGGGATCCCCTCATCGGATACTCGGATCATCGGATCTGACTTCTTGGTGACGATGGGACTGTTTCGGACTCCTTAGTACATTTCATACTTTTTTCTGGTTCTCTTGGTGACGGTGATTTGGTACATGAATTGTGTCAAGTGAAAAGTCGAGTTTTATTTGCGGAAAACATTCTTTCTTATAGCCGAAACGAACCCGGAACAGTATCGTCGGAGTTGAGAGTATACCCTTTCAAATAAAAAAAGAAATTTTCAAAATCGGTCCACAATTGATGGAGGAATCGATATTGTACACTGACATGCCTATAAAATTTGAAGATTTTCCTCGATTTACATGGATTTGGTGACAATGGGACTACCACGAGAGTGCAACCCTTTGAAACAAAAAAAGAATATTCAAAATACAATTGACGGAGAAATCTGAAAACACTAAAAAAGTACATACAGCCAAACGTATAACCGTAATTTTAACCGACTTTAAAAAAAAGGAGGCGGTCCTCAATTCGACTGTATGTTTTTTTTGTATATATATTAGGCGATAACCCTATTTGAATGGACCGATTTTGATGATTCTTTTTTTTGTTAAAAAAGTATACCTTAGAAGGTCCTATTTAAATTTGAAGAAAATATTCGACCTCTAGTATTAGTTTAGTACTTTGTACTGAGATTATTTTTGAAGTCGCTTAATAATAATTAAATTTTTATTGAATTGATATTCAATTATTTTTTGTGAAATTACTCCACTAGTTTGTTATAATTATTAATACAAAGATCGAACACTCAGAAAAAACGTTTTCTGAGTGTTCGATCTTTGTATTAATCGCTTAATAATACTTAAAGTAAATAACAATGTAACTGACAGAGTAACAAATTTTTTTTTTATTGCGGCAATCAACTCCAATTAACATGATGACTTCTGTAAATGAATAAATCATTTTTCGATAATGATATTTTAATCATTAAAGACATTGAGGCTTTGTCTTACCTCATATGTGATTTCTATGTAATTTTTCGGGGCGTAGACAGAAGTGTTGAAGTGTAGAACTACGGACACCTTAGCGACCGGTAGCTCAGTTGAAAGAGCGATGGGCAAAGAATCAGGTTGGAGTCCTGTCGGGTCGATAGTATTTTTCTTTGTGTTCAATCTCCTTAATTCTTGATTTTTTAACCGACTTCAAAAAAAGAGGAGGTTCTCATTTCGACGGCATGTTTTTTTATTGTTACGAAAAAACAACGGCCGCGGTAATTAGTTGTAATAGTGAATTATCTCCTTGTAATTAATTAATTCGTTGTAATTAATGACATTTTGAAATAACGATCTTTTTGCAAATTAATGAGTAGGAAAAAATACAAGTATTCATTCAGTGTTTTTAATTTTTCATTGTTTAATACAAATCGAAGGTATAATGAAATATATGATGACATAAGATATCATTTTAGCATAAAATGTGTTTTTTTTAATATGGACTTACACCACTTTTCCAATGAAACACATATTATTATGGTGATTGGAGTTGTGTCATAATATTGAATTAGTACTAAAAACATATGCGTTTTAGAGAAAAACAATGATTAAATAACACTTACTTTATATTTACTTACTTTATATATTTAACTGTCATGGCAAAATACGCTCTACTCGTATAGCTTTTACGTTTTAACTTAAATGAGCGTCCCGGGCACGCGGGCGAGGATGGTTGTATTTGGGCTACGCGGGGACGGTTGTATTATTCAGAGTCATGTTGTTGCCTAGTGAATAGAATTAAGATTCGCCATTAATGTATCAAATTCATCAAAGCTAGTTTCACGCGGTCGCCGCGTGAAAATTTCTCCTCGTGTAACTGGACGCTTACTGTTAGGCTCAACTCACACTGGCGCAGAGTCGAAGCGTCGCGACGTGTCATGTTTTTCGCCTATAGCATATTCATCTCTATTTTCGTATTATTAAGGCACAGACGAAAAACAGGACGCGACGCGACGCTTCGACTCTGCGCCAGTGTGAGTTGAGCCTTAGAAAGTTCAATGACACATGCACGTTAATGCAAATCACCTCATATAATCACGTCGATATCGTCCACAAATATGCGCGTGTAAATTATTGACATTTGTGGTAAACGCCGCTGCGGTCTTTGAACAGAGTAATTTGTACCTATTTTAGATGCGATATTATTTTAATAATAAGCAATAGGTATAACTTTGCTTCAACAAAAATCATTAAAAACAAACTATGTGAAAATGCGTAACAGAGGTTTTGCACTCGAAGCCTTGGTTCACATGGTATTGT
>NW_020655598.1:0-25299 GCF_003589595.1 Hyposmocoma kahamanoa | reverse complement strand
AGCTCTACTGCTGTTAAAGTTCAAATACATTATCGCTAGCATTGCTGGACGCCAAAAACCCTTACCTCTATGAATGTAGATTTCCTGCACAAGTCTTTCTTGGTGCTTCAGACGTTCTTTCACAGTCTGGGTGTCCCATTCCCCCGCGCGTATTTTGATATCCTTTGGTTGATACCTGCAAAGGACAGCTGTGAGTAAAGGAGTTGACCGGCGACACTGTCAAAAGTTTATCTATACGAGTGTTTCCTGTCATATAGAGTTTTCCATCAAGGGCGGATAGATTTTTGACAGTTCATAGTGGCCATGTTGTTGAGGCTGCTGTTAGAGGATGGAAAAAAGTAAATGAATTCCATAGTTTAAGAGGGAGCATGCCAAAAAGGTTTTGACGTTGGCTACGCCCACATTTGTGAGACAAATATATGCCTGAAGTTCGCGTGACATGCGACAGGAGATGTTGAATTTTGCGCATTAAAAGTACCAAATTCGTTTTAGCGGAATAACTCTAAAACTTAAGGGATTAAAAAAAAATCCGTAGTGACAGTTCTCGATCATGCATAAATATAATTAATTATCTAATTTTTTTCGTAATAACCTGTAGCATTTCGAGGATGAATCGAAAAAATGTGAAAATTAGAGGTCATTTCGTGATTTTTATCTATCGAGGAAACTTCATTGTTTTATGTTTCTGATTAGTGTCTATGCTTGAATATATCGTGTAATTACTCATACAATATTTTATTTTTAACTTTAAAGTGGATATATCCCTCTAAAATCAAATCGAAGATTAGGAATTTGTCAAATCTATTGTTTATTTTTAACCGACTTCAAAAAAACGAGGGGATTCCCAATTCGACTGTATTGTTTTGTACGTACGCTACGCGATAGCTCCGTCAACCGACTTTGTTGTTTCTTTTTTTTTGCTGGAAAGAGGGTACCTCAGTATTAATCCCATTTAAATTTGAAGAAAACATTCCATCTCTAAAGATGGCAAACTAGGGGATGAATCCAGTTTCGAGCAATTTTAAAAAAAACTAGCTGTTCTTGACATTTGTCTTCTTCACAAAGTTTCTAATTCATTTAATGAGCAATGTATACCTATCACAAGTTTTCGCGATTGTTACACATAGGAAATGAAACTATTTTTCCGGATTTAAATCGCGTATATTTGTTTTTTCAACCCCAGGTCCTTGCAAAAGAAGTCCGTTATCTACCCAGGATGCTGCCAGAGGCCATTGAAATTAAAAAACATCCTAATTTCAACAGGGAAGATGGTTTCTCCGTACCACCAGTTTGGGATCCAGTATTTCCTCTAATGAAAAATCCCAAACAGACATAAGACTGCAGTACTAATTAATATGTTTTAGTTTATTCTAATTTCTATTAATAATTAATAACAAATTAAACTTAATAAGAAATTCATTCAATAAAATAATTTGTAAAACTTAATGTAGCGTAAATTGGAATGTTTTCTTTGTAAAATTAAAAACAAGGTATTTAATTAATAACTATTGTAACTATAGTGAAAAAATAGGGTGGTTTGCATTAATATTAGACATAACTGGTTGAAGACTGTACCACCTCAGTCAACCGTGACCATGGGACCTGTAAAGGGCCCGAAACGTCGGTTTGTTTGAAAAAACAAATATACGCGATTTAAATCCGGAAAAATAGTTTCATTTCCTAAATGTATACCTACTCTTCCATAATAAGATTCCGATTGATTTTCAAAGTTTGCCATTTACGAGATTCAAAAGCATAGTGAAACTAAAACTTTGTACTAAAGGTATTATATTACATAAAGGGTTTATATTACAAGGGTTCTGCGTGCTTGGATGACGAAAATCCATAGTAGTAACCTGTTTAGCTCTTGCAGGTAATCTCGATCTAAGATGTTTAAATTAAATATTGAAATGATCAATGTATTCAAATCTATATTGACAAAGAGCAACCCCTAGAGTTTCTTGCTCATTCTTCTCAGGGGAATCTGCCTTACGAATGAGCGGTAGATGTTAATCAGTATGACGGCTCCGGGTGTCATTTACTTACCTATGAAATAAAGATTATTTGAATTCCACAGTAAAACAATCACGCCGTAATACACACGTAGGTACGTCACAATACACAATTAAGCCATAGTGTACCTATATTTATGCATCTACACCCATAATAAGCACTTACGCCACAGTACACATTTATGTCAACAAATACATTCACTCACTTGTGTGCAATATGCGCGCCAGTCATGACGACCCTGGGATGCAAAAGCACGCCAACTCCGGCGTAGCTATCGTTAAATGCGTTCATGATTGCCACCACCCATGGAAACTCGCCAAATTGTGCCTCGTTACCCTGCAAAAAAATAGGTAAGAGTGAATAAACACCTTCCAGACGGTCGAGTATCTTTCTTATCCGTGTTTTCAGTCTAGCATGTGAAGACGTCGTCGTTATTTGAATTTCATATTTAAGGCAGTCTCCGATTAGGGCGATGTTGTCAAATTTAAAATGCTACCAAAACGCAGGCGCGTGTCTATTCTCCACAAAACTTAGTCTCTTTCGAACTTATTCCCCGAACGCTATAGCTATAACTTGGTATTCCTTGATATAATTCCTTGACTTAACTGTTAATAATAATAATAATAATTACGCACACACTCAATATAGCCCCGCACTAGGGAAACCCTGTGTCGCGGGCGCCATGGACCCACACATAGACAACCACAAATTACACCCAAACTCACGAGAGAAATAAATGTAGGCCTTACACATATTTCTCCCGGCCTGGGAATCGAACCCAGGACCTCTGCATGGTAACCGTTCAGCCACGGAGGCAGTTAAAGAGAGAGACTGTTAACCTGTATCTGTCTGGACATTGTCACAGGACACTGCTACTTGGCATCTCCGGCACTAGCCCCGACAGCTAGTAGAGGATGAGCTAGACATCTTCCGGTCCCTCAGGGCGCGTAGGAATTTTGATATCGTAAAAGTTTGTGAAATTACATCTATTTATCGAGTTCTTAGGTTTTCGCGATTGTTACACATAGGAAATGAAACTATTTTTCCGGATTTAAATCGCGTATATTTGTTTTTTCAAAAACAATCCGACGTTTCGGGCCCTTTACAGGTCCCATGGTCACGGTTGACAGTCAACAAAATCCGGAGTAATCCGGAGTAAATCCGGAAAAATAGTTTCATTTCTTACATCTATTTGCCAAGTTTTATTGAAATTATTTACCGAAAAGGGACCGAAACCGGATTCATTCTCTAGTTTTCCACCCTTACAGGTGGAATATGTCCTTCAAATTTAATTGGCGACACTTAAGGCAGATTTGCCTCGCACCATGATTGGGTTAGATTCATCAGGAAGCTACAGTACTCCGTACTATTAAAGACAAATTACTACACGATTATCATTGAATATAAGTTTTTTTAAGTGGTGGGGTATGCACGCTTTCTAGTACAGTCTTTTGGCAATACGTGGAAAATTTTAGGCAAACCGGTGGGAGTCGAGTTATATGGACGCCTCGCCACTGGTACATACATACAAAAGTACAGTCGAATTGAGAAGGAGGAGTCCTTTTTTTTTAAATCGGTTAAAAATAATCTACAAAAGCTTTACTTACAGTGCCACCCGTGATCGTAAAATCCAATCCCTTCGGGTTCCTATATCCGCATCCCCGGTCTATAGGCAATGGAGCCGGCGTCACGACCTCTTCCTCCGTTTTCGCATTAGGAATCTTGCAGCACACCTCGGCACTTTCTTGGCATTGATCTTCTCTGAATCTGGAAAGGACAAAATCCTCAAAAGTCTACTACGTAATAATGGATAATATTATTTGATCCTATGATATAATTATTGATCTATTATGTAAATAAACGATATTATTTATTAAATAAACGATATTATTTATTGGTTGCGCCTACTATATAAATATACGGTGTTTTTTTTAATAGGACAGTATGGGGAAATCCGAAACAAGAAGATACAAGGAAACTGTCTTAGGAACCATTAGGTCTTTTTTGTGAAAACAATTTTGGCATAGCAAATTTTTTGTTCAAGCGTGAGTGGATAACTCACCTAAAAATAAATAAAATTGATCCATTTTTTTGTGCTAAACGACTCAGGTTCATGAAGGAATCATTTCATTGCGTGAGACGATTGTCTCACTATTCTTCTTTAAAAATTACTATTTTTCTTAACATAAATTACATTTTCATAAATGTACTGTAATGCTAGTGTAAGAATATTAATACTTTTCCTCGAAATTCAATAAAGCTATAAATCAACTCTTGAAGTCAAGCCTGTGATTAAATTTATTCAATAGAAGTTTCAAATCACAAGTAAGTGATTTGAAACTATTACAATTTATTGCATGACGTCATGCAATAAATAATATAGTTTGCCGAGCTTTGGTATTGGCTAACGTAGCTTGCGTCTTGGAACCTCCGGGGCTGTGTCGTACAGATGGCAAGAGACCTGACGGCCTTACACTGATCCCATGGCAGAAGGGCTGGTGCCTTTTGTGGAAGGCTACGTGTGTCAGTACGTTTGCACCGTCCCACCTGAGTCACACCACCAGATCTGCCGGATCAGCTGCAGAGGGTCCGGCAAAATTGAAACATGCCAAGTGCATTGCCTTGGAACCGATGTACGATTTTGTGCCAATTGCAGTGGAGACTGCGGGAACTTGGGGTGCGGAGGCCAAAGAATTCATCAGGGAGTTGGGTCGTCGGCTTAACGATAGAGGCTGTGATCCACGCTCTGGATCTTACTTGGTGCAACGAATGTCGTTAGCCATTCAGCGCGGTAATGATGCCAGGGTTATGGGGACGTTTGAACCAGATTCAGAGTTGTCCATTTTCTATACTCGTTTGGATAATAATGGCTAAGTTTGGCGAATTGCAGTATTAATTTTTATGCGACGAAGCCTGTTGCTGATTTATATTTGTGTCTCCCTGACGATGCCTACGTTGCGGATTAACATAATTATGTACACAATTTCGTTTTTAAATGAATTTAATTGTATTTAGTTTTTGAATAAAAATAAAGTAATGTTTATAAAATATGGCAAATAGATGTCATTCCACGAACTTTCGAGATCGGTTTTTTTAATAAAAAAGATATAATTATTGGTTTATTATAGTTCTATAATTCTATTGTATAGCCTCAATAATATTTTCTTAAGCATATACGTATAATGTTATTCTACTGGTAAATAAATTTATTAATAAAAGTATGATTAAGATTTAATGTGAATGCACTTGTTAGTTTAAATTGGGTTCTGATAGATGGCGTCACCCTGCTAATTTCTGTATGTTAACAATGAATATGTTAATCGCTTAGTAAACGGTTTCCGCCTATATGGCGCCACTAGCGGGAGTAGTGTAGTATCAAAACAAATGTTTTTTTTTCAGGTTTTTTAAATAAAAAAACATGAAAATAAACACAGCGCCCTGGTTTTTTCTAAATTTGGTTTTTTTTTTCAGAAAAAGTAAAATGGAATAATTGAAATAAAATAAGACACTAACTTTTGTTTTAAGAATATATAGAGGCTGTATATTTGAAAGCGAGACATACTTATAGAGTGCGTTATATTCCTGATTCTGAACCCAATGAAATAATAAACTAATGAACTTAGACTTTATAAAAAATATTTTTTTAATTTTTAAACTACTACTTGAGAACAACATTAGTTATCGAAATCTATACACATCACTATTATTGCTCCGACGCAGCGGCGGGTGGCGGTACGACGGCGAAAAACAAAACACAGACGCGGGCGCATACGCGAAATTGCTCAATGCACGCGCGACCTTGATCTTACGAAGATACGTAAATTTTTCTAAAATTTATTTGAACTTCCGCTCGCCCAATCGCCGCAAAATGGATATTTATTCTAACGTCGAATTTACTGAGATGGTGCGACTGTACGCAATAAGTAGTGATAGTGTGAAGCAAGCTATCGAAATGTTCCCGAATCGGAGTTTACGCGGAGGAGGTGAACAGAAATTCTATGTCAATGTTGCTATATAAGGGATATTTGCGATGTGGAAAAAATAATTGATATCGCTCTTAGATAAATAAATAAGTAGTGTTTTTATCAGTAATCGTCAAAGTAGCGATGCAACAGCAATCGATAGATTAAAAGTAGGTAAAATGTATGGTAGTAAAAAAAATACAATTGTTATATTTTCATACTTTTAGAAACAAAACGTACTCCAGAAAAAAAACGGTTTCTTGTCAAGTTTTTTTTCATTGTTTTTTTTACCTCGGAAAAAAACGGTATTTTAACAACACTAAGCGGGAGCCATCTATCAAAACCTGTGGCCGTAGCATGGCAGAATATGTGTGAAAACCTCCTTGCGACAATCATTAACTCAGTTGATAAATCTAAGTTTGCTTATTTGGTATTGAACTACTGTTATACATTTTGAAGAACAAGTAGAACGATCTAAAATTGCTATCTTTATCCTATAATCATCGCCGCGAAAACCACGAAACAAAAAATGTCTTTTCATCTCTGTTGTCGCGCTCAATTTTTATGTTGATAAAATTACTGTGCAAATGTTTTAAAATCAGCTGTGACCTTGCAGCCATGTTTGGCACTGTGTTAATCTTTTGTAGTCATTGGTCGCCGGCGCTCGCGATGACTGGCCATGTTTGCTGTTGTGATAAAATTTTAAAATCACTCGAATTTGACACCTAAATGTGGATATAATATCTTTATAGAGGCGCTATACTACGGAGGGTGTTTTCTAACATCGAGTGTGATATAATTTTTAAGCAGACTCGTGCAATCGTCTTGATCATAATAAAAGCAAAGTACCACCACCATGTACCACGCGTGTTCTTTCGGAAATTTTGCTGCGTACATTATTATTCTTAGGCTTCAAAAGCGTAACATGAGTGGTCAAACTAACCTGATATCCAAAGTCCCCCAACCCGTTACGGAAACATTGTTGGCGTCGACACCAATGTTGTCTTTATCGCATAGGTAATAAGGAAGACATTTGCAGGCGTCACCGTCTACGTCTACAAATTCCGTTGGCGTGTCAGTTGGTTTTATTGTAACCTATAAAAAAACAAAAGGTTTGAATTAAAAGAAACAACAAAACAATAGTATAATGAGCTACAGTTTTTTTCATTAGTCACTGACTATATGTATAGTCCGGTACACTCCATCCTTAAGTCGTTGATATAATACCAATTCTGCCCTCCTACAACGCATTTGCTATTGGCACGAATAATTATAATAGTATACTACTGTCTCCGTTCGTTACTTGAAAATGGGCGGTTGTGACAAAAACTCAAATCCGAGATAATAATGTTTAAAGCAATTAAGAGTCTATACAACCTCAAATGGCTTTTGTTGATTCTGCGTAATAGTGAATGTTGAAAAAAAAAATATGAAATTGAGTATGTGCACTGATTCACTATACGGTGTGACAACACGATTCCTACAAATTTTCACAATTGAAAAAAAAACACAAAGTTACCTCGAAATTTTATAAAAATACCGCGGTATTCAATAGGATCTTTACATATGCCAATTTTTTTTATATTAATTGAACTAAATAGTACACGTACACTATACGATATACATTTTTAAAAGACTTTAAATTCATCTGTAAGAAAATAAATTCTGAAATAAAGGCAGTCCCTGCCGCTCGACCGAAGCAAAATTAACCGTATTGCACAACAATAGTTATTTGTAAGGCTGCAAAGTCGTTGTTTGAGGCGAGTGCTTGTATTGAAACCTGAACAAGCCAAAGGTCCTAAGATTGTTTCCAAGACTCGATTCGCTCGTGGTTCAACACTAGAACCCTGAGCGTAGCGAGCGAAACATATAACTTTTCACTTCACTGCAGCGAGGAAAATGGTAGATGAAAGAAAGACAGTTGAATTGTAACAAACAAAATTAACTGCCTCTGTAGCCGAACGGTTACCATGCCGGACTGCCACACAGTGGTCCCAGGTTCGATTCCCGGGCCGGGAGAAATATTTGTACGGCCTACATTTATTTCTCTCGTGAGTTTGGGTGTAATATGTCTATGTGTGTGTTCTTGGCACCCGCGACACAGGGTTTCCCTAGTGCGGGGCTATGTTGAGTGTGTGCGTTATTATTATTATTTTAATTTATCGTGTTTAGTGAAACATCAATACTTAAAATATCGTTGTCAATTCAATGTCAACAATTATAAGAATAAAATTTGGGTTTAGGTGCACCACAGTCCATCGTCAAGTTCGAATTCCAAAAACCTTTTCCGCGCTAGAGAGGAAAAAAAGGTTCTGCGCGCAGTTTTCGAATGAGAAAGCAAGCTTTTCTAAGCTAATGAGGTGAAAATATATATTGTTTACTTACTTTTTCCAAAGGAAGCGCAGTTGTGGTTGTGGGGGCAGGGCCGAAAATGTTGTCCAACGTAGCAGGGTCCACTGTTATCTGTGCTGCCACCACACCAACCAGGGTGCACAGTACGAGAGCACGCATCGCACTGAAAATAGTAAATCGTAATTATTTCTCGAAGTTGCGCTTTGTCTACTTACAGCATCCAATAAAGGAATAATAATAATAACGCACACAACCACAAATTACTGCCAAACACACGAGAGAAGTAAATGTAGGCCATAAACATATTTCTCCCGGCCTGGGAGTCGAACCCAGGTAATGTAAGGTCAATGGTAACCGTTCGGCCACGGAGGCAGTTTATGGAGATTTAGAATATATGTATGGTTGCAGTAAAGCTCCTTTTGAAAGAGTTTGTCCAGGAAAATAATACCACTTCACCTATTTCTGTCCAGTTTTGAAGGGTAAGGGTACTGGTGAAACTATAGGCATATGGTACTTGTAATTTATACGTGTGGCGCACTATAAGTTTCCGGAATGAATAAGAAAAAAATACTATAAATGGTCAGAAATAAATTTATCGTATCTCAAAATATTCTTCGTTAGCATTAATGCGCTTTTTCATACGAATGAACCAATTTTGAAAACATTCATGCCACTCCTCCGTGGCAATCTCCGAAACATAATTTTCATGCTCTGCGACAGCCTCTTCAGGTGATGAAAATCGTTGACCGCCTAAGTGGTTCTTAATCTTTGGAAATAAATAAAAGTCACAAGGTGCCAGGCCGGGACTGCACGCGAGATGGCTCAAAAGGTCAACGTTGTTCACCTTCAAAAATTCGTTTGTCTGTCTGGCCGTGTAAGAACTGGCGTTATCGTGGTGCAAGATGATACGGCGTTTACGGTTATTTTTACGGAGTTTTTCAATAACTTCCGGCAAACAAATGGTCGTGTACCAATCGCTATTCACGGTACAAAGATTCTCCAAAGCAAAAGCAACCACGTGTCGAGTTTTATTAAAAAAAGAAGCAAACATCCGCTTAGAGGCACTTTGCACGCTCGCCACTTTGGTTGGTTTAGGTTCATCTCGAAAGACCCAAACGCTCGATTGCTGCTTTGTTTTGAGATCGTAACTACAAATCCATGTTTCGTCATCTGTTACTATGTCCCGCACCAAGTTTGACGGCCCTTCGTTGAATCTGGTAAGCATGGCATTGCACCAAGTGACGCGATCCGTTTTTTGAATCTCAGTCAAATTGTGTGGTATCCACCTAGACCACAGCTTTTTCACACCCAAATGTTGGTGTAGTATTGATTGTATTTGACTCATGTCTATGCCTAAAGATGCCCGAATCTCATGGTATGTCACATGCCTGGCCGTATGATCACGGCGCACAGCATCGATGTTTTTGTTGTTCACAGCAGTGGACGGGCGACCATCACGAAATTCGTCACTGGTATACACACGACCGCGTTTGAATTCTGCAAACCAGCTATAAAAAGTCGTTTTGCATGGTGCTTCATCGCCAAAAGCAGTTTGAAGCCGAGCTAAGCTCTTCTGAGCTGTTAAATTACACTTAAGGTCGTAGAAAATCATACTACAAAAATTTTCACGAGTTAAATCATGGTTAAATCCATGGTGATGTAGACAACCAATTTCTAAAAAGACGCCACTATATAAAAACAAGTTACAGTCAGATGAAACAAACTGTATTCTACAGCCAAGGAGTTCCATTTTCATATGTTGTAATTACTTTTTAAATATTGTTTATGTAAGTGGCCAGTTCCGGAAACTTATAGTGCGCCATATGAATGTCTCAAAGAGACGGGCGTAGTGGCAGTGCCCCAGGAACTGAGTCACATAAGACATGTATCGACGTTTCCGAGGCCAATTACCGGATACCCAAGTTGCGTCACACATCGTAATCCATACGCGTAAATAAATAAACGGTGCTTTATTATATTTTTATATTATATTGTACGTATGCAAGCCCTTAAGTATATATTGCCTGAATTAAATGAATAATAAATAAAATAAATATGTTGACGAATCCCGTGTGGCTGTAATTTCAACAGCACCCCTTACCCTTCAAAACCGGAACGCTATTGCTTCATATTACAAAAAACTCTAATTTCCAATTTACATTATATTTATGGATGTTTAGTAGCTGCCTGTAGTTAATAGACGCGATTTAAATCCGAAAAAATGGTTTCATACTCTATAATTTTTCTTCTTACAAACAATTTCAAACTTACCTTCAACGACACTTACAAAAATTGTCACAAAAATCACAAGTTTTCTAATATCACAAAGTGTTTTAAAACAGACAAACAAAAAATAACAATAATAAAATTAACCAGGTAGAAAAAATATAACAAAATTATTACACGTTCAAATCTGACGGCATCTTCATTGCAACTAGGTTGTTAAAGGCTATATTATCATTAATATGTAGTTTGTATCTCATTAAGGTGACGTCAGTCACAAACCATTGTCATAGTATAATAAGAAAAAGAACGCCAACTCTCGGCTGTTCGGCGTACTGCCTACACTTCGCTCAAAACGTAGCGTTGTAACGTTATTATTTTTATTGTACCTACAGGTTGTACATACATTGGAAAAATGTAAATGTTCAACACAGTATTTTCGTCGTATATTGAATAAACTTTTGCCAAATCGCGATTTGCCAATCGCGCCCAGTTGCACGGGGAGAATGTTTTCGCGCGGCTGCCGCGCGGTGACCGCCCAGTTACCACGTATTCATGTAAATTAATGGCGAATCTGAATTGTATTTACTAGGCAACAACACTCAAAATTCTCTGAATATAACAACCACGCGGATGAATTTCAAGCCAGTCTCGCCCGCTTGACCGGGACGCTCATTTAAGTTAAAACGTAAAATCTAAGTATATAGAGCGTATTTTGCCATGACAGTTAAACGCACGCGGTCGCTGCGCGGAGGCAACGCGGGCTCCGCTCGGCGACCGCGCGGGGTAAGCGCGATGCAATTCGTATCGAATAAATAAGCTTAAAAAATTAAAACAGGTAATCGTGCACTATTGCGCGTGCAGGCTTTCCCGCGCGCAATCCTGTACGCTCCTGATCACGCGCGACAGAGTGACTGTGTAAAGGGGGCTCATAACGCAAGAAGCCTGCTAATCTCCTACTCTGAGAAAGGTCAAAATTCCGTCTTATATAAGATGGCGCTGATCACTAGCCTGGAAGTAGTTTATATCATGTAAATGGCCATAGATACCAATTAATTCCTGTTTAATATGAAATACAAGAAGTCAGTTACAGTCTTTGACAAATGCGTGTCAATAGACGGCGTTGAGTGTTATAAGCTAATTTTTGTAAATATAGGTAGATGCTTAGAATAATAACGCATAGAATGATAGTTTCATATCAAACGAACTGTCACAAGTGAGACAAAAATCAATTTCATGTAGGCTAGTTTTAGTAGTAGGTTAATTTTCGGTTTTAGTGAACATTTATATAAAAATACAAGTTGAAACGCGTTACTTCCTTGTGGAATGTGATGTTAGTATCTATTTTATGTTGGTGTGACGTATTTTTACACTCATTTACCGCACATTTCGTCATTTTTAGCTAAAATTCTTGATCTGTTCGTGGTGCAAGTTGACCTTGAGCACTGAAGGCCCGCCCGCTCGTGTAGGCCCTTTTGGCGCGCTTCAATTTGCCTCACTTAGCGTATGCGGACTAGGTTTCTATGCGTTATTATTCTAAGGGTAGATGGCGATACTCCTAAACAAAATAAAAGGATAGGCGGCGCTATCCATAAAATCTGTGAAATAAGCGCCATCTAGTTGATTTGTTTGTTATCACTAAGAATTAGAGTAGTTTCGACAAATCGCAGCTTAACAATGTAAAATAAATTAGTTAGAAAAATATATTTTTTTTATAATACCAGTGGACGGAACAGACAAGTGGTATGCCTGGTGGTAATCGACGTGCGTCACAACTGTTATGGATAGGCGTGACGCACGTCGATTACCACCAGGCATACGACTAGTCTGTCCCGTCCACTGGTATTAACAGTTGCAGTACCGCTCAGAACTATACATCGCAAAGATCTGAGGGGTATTGCCTCTGCTCCTGTCTCACTGAGACATAAGTTTACAAGTCCTATGTGCCTGTCATTTCACCGACACCCTTACCCTACAAAACCGAAGCGCAATAATGCTCACATGACTACTTAGAGGCAGAAATAGGTAAGGTGGTACCTATGATCTCTAGTTAGAAATAAAGACCGACTTACTTCAAAAACAAGTTTTGATAACTTAACCGCAAAAAGTGTTTAGCGATTTGAATTTTAATTAAAATGTAGCGTTTTTTCCTCAATTCGATTACAAAGTCTTGAATTTGATATATAGATGTTATATATTAAGATTAATTAGGAAATATGTTTGTTGGAGAAGTTTAAAACTCCCAGGGGGCTTGCCACGAGCTCTTATAGCATTGTTTCCCAAAGTGGTCTCAACCAAAAAGTTTGAAAAGGGTATGAGATATACATAATTAATAGTTTTTTTCAAGTTTTATGATATTTCTCGATAAAATATTAGTTGCAGTACTTGGAAAAACTATTCAGATTACCCGGAAAATTAAAATAACTACCGTCTGGAGCTAACCCTGGAAATAATAGCATAAAACCCAACAAAAAGTAGTTTCCCAAAAAAAAAAGTGCCAATACCTCGAAAACCACAATACTTTTACCTACGTTAAATTATTTATTTCTGGTAGGTATAGAGTTGGCCTACTCACAGTGTCGCTCTGACGTATTTTTGGGAGACCCTGTACAAAGTATGCTACATATACAGGGCGTCTCACTTGATTTTAAAAACTATTCGAACTGCATTCAAAGATTTTTAAATAATCGCCTGTCTAAACCGGGAATCAAACCCGCCAAATGAAAAAAATAACCTGTAATTTTACTATACTGATCAAAAGCCTCAATCATAAGGATTGTGCATAAGGGTTGTAAAAGGAAGACCACGAAATTTAACATTTGTTCTAGATAGAAATCTATGGTATTCAAGGTACTTTCCCTCCTTGTAGCATATCCGTGTGACGTGTACATGTATTTTTTTTACTTGTGATTTCTTTGTGTTAGCTTTATATAAAAAATACGTGTTTTCAATTATTTTTTGTGGGCGGCGAGCTAAAAAGTTTGGGACCCTATGTTAATAGCAATACAGGTTACCTACTTAATCATTACTGCTTTTCGATTATGACAGCGCTGGTGAAATTACAATTCAAATATAATCTTTATTTCACGGGTAAACATATTGCACTGCAAATCGTCGCATTGATTAAACTCTGCTCATTGTTTAAGGCAGATTTTAATTTATTTATGCTGAGAATACCGACTCAACATCTGTCGACCTTCATGAAGGAGTTTTGACCGACGTTTCCGAGGCCGACAACCGGACAACCACGTTGCGTCACACGTTGCACGTAATACGTGTAATTATGTATGTCAGTCTACAAGGTATGTATGTATTTGTGTTTTGTAACTCGAAAATAAATAAATATACTAGATTTCTATATATTTTTTTAAATAACATCATTTAGCGGGATGCAAGTCGTGCGCCTGATGGTTGGTACAATGTTGGTCCCGGTTGGCAAGTCCCTTGTGCCTGTAATTTCACCAGCACCCTTACCTTCCCAAAATGGAACACAGTAATGCTGACATTACTGCTTGGAGGCAAAAATAGGTAAGGTAGCAGTACTACCCTGCACAGGGAGCTCTATTGCTACAAAACGTCATATTGTCTTTTTTACACTCATATAATATTTGTCGAACTCGGTACCTCTACGTGGCAGACCAGCATGGCAACCGTTCGGACACGGAGCCAGTTATTAAGGTATATTCCCCTCAGAAGAATGAGCAAGAAACTCTAGGGGTCGTATTCCAGAACTCTACTCAATACTCAAGTCAGGACTTGAGTATGATTTAAAGCACTGAAAATCATACTCAAGTCCTTGCCATTAGGGTCGTATTTCAGTGCTTGAAATCATACTCAAGTCTGCTCAAGTCCTGACTTGAGCATTGAGTAGAGTTCTGGAATACGACCCTAGGAGTTGCCCTTTGTAAATAAACATTCGAATATTCCATTTATAATTTACAATAATTATTTCAAACATCTTAGATTGAGAATACCGCAGGTGCTTAACGGATCAGTACCAAAGAGTTTTGTCATCCAAACACGCAGAAGCTTCATAAGAACAACCTTTATTAGGTATAAATTTTTTTTTCACTGCAATTTTAAACCTCGTAAATGGCAAATTTTGAATATCAATCGGAATCTTATTTATAGGAGCATATTAATACAGTGCCTCTTAATGAATTTGTGACTTTGTGAAGACGACTGTTTATTTTTAACCGATCTCAAAAAAGGAGTTTCTCAATTTGACTGTATGTTTTTTGTAGAATTTTTTTTTTTTTTAATAATAATAACGCACACACTCAACATAGCCCCTCACTAGGGAAACCCTATGTCGCGGGTGCCATGGACACATACATAGACAAACACAAATTACACCCAAACTCACGAGAGAAATAAATGTAGGCCATACAAATATTTCTCCCGGCCCGGGAATCGAACCTAGGACCTCTGCGTGGCAGTCCGGCATGGTAACCGTTCGGCCACTGAGGCAGTTTGTTGAATGTTACGCGATTATTCGGCATACAGACACGGCATGTGTACACCGATTTTGGTGATTCTTTTTTTATTGGAAAGAGGGTACTACCTCTAAGGCAGTGGTCCCACCAACGGCGAGTAAACGATTAACTATCTACTATTTTCTCGCTCAAGAAACGTACAATAGATATAACATTCCGTGTAAATAAAAGAGATGCATATACAAATAGTTGATCGCTGACTGTTCACACTGCCGGCGACGACTCGCTTTACTAGTTTTATCGCTAAGCGACGAGCTTTCAAAAATAAACTCACTAAGCAATACTCGTTCAGCGATACTCGCCCGCTTCATCATTTCACAGTGCGGCATTGAAACGTACGCAGGTTTGCACAGGACTGAGCGAGTGGCACGAGTAATCGCTCGTCGCACTTACACACTCGCTTATAGCCCGGCGACAAAACTATCGAAACTACACTCGCTTCCCGCTGATAGTTTATAGTTCTACTCGTTACTCGTTTCTCGTTCATCGTCGCCGGTCGGACCACTGCCTTAGGGTGATAAACTCGGGGATTTCAATAAAACTTTGCAGACAGATGTAGTTCCACGAACTTTGAGGTCGCTTTTTTATAATTATTCTTCGTGTTAATGTTGTCTGTCACTATTTTTCATTAAAAAAAATACTATTCTTCTTATTGTAAATTACATTTTCATAAATGTAGTGTGACGTAGCGTAAGAATGTTCATCTCCATAAACTTATCTCTCAAAGACACTCTGGGGCCCAAATTGTACCTAAATTGCCCTAACCGCACGTTTCTACAGGACAAAGATATAGGGTAAGATATAAGATAAAGATATACATACCTACATGGGACTTTTCAATTTATGTCATATACTTCAAGGATATATTTAGAGGGGATAATATCTTCATCTGAAACAACTGATTAATAATAAAAGGCAAAATGTGAAAACAAAAAATAGTTTATTATTTATTAACAATTACATTTTTTTTTCATCTAAATAGGCTATCGCAAAAGTAATTGCTAGTTACTCATTAAAAATATAAACAAAATACAATACAATTCCGGGATTTGACAGGGAGACATTATCAGCTCTATGAGTAATTACTTCCTAAAGTTTCAGTAAATATACTCTGCTGTATAATATTTATTATTTTAATGAAATAATTTCCCCCCTAGTCGTTTATTAAATCTTTCATTACAAATAACTTCTCGATTTAGTACCTCTCGTTACTTCTGAATAAGATCTAACGCCTTAGGGAACTTAGGCATATGCTGAGTAAGCGCCGTTAACTGCTACGACAAAAAAATTTTATATTTTTCCTGTTGTATTCAATCTGTTTTTATGTCAAACTAGTGAATAAAATTTTTCATCTACCTATAGCTATCTTTGTTGTAATTAAACAAGGATCGAACCCAGCTGGATCGATGTTATTTTGGCGGCGAAATGGCGCTATCACACGGACTATCACCGAAGCTCTAGTGTTACCAACTATTGGTTATGTAATACTTACCTGGCCAATTAACAAGTATATTTACATAAACCCAGATAGTCAAGCCGCTCTACATACGCTAACCTCAGTCACCCAAACATCGAGGATTGTAGAAAACCGTGTATACTGAATGCTCTCGGGGAAAGGAATAATGTGCTCCGGCGCTGGGTTCCAGGCCACTCTGACGTCGAGGGAAATGAGGCAGCAGATGAACTGGCTAAGGCTGGGAAACCTTTGTGACGATACGACCTCTTTCGTAGTCATCTCACCTATTTATCACCCTATTCTCTGGTTCTTGGCCACCTACAATGAAATTTTGAATCGTACTTAATTTAGAAGAAAAGATTCTTCTTTCTATCACCACTCTCTGCCGAATTTCCGAAGCGAGCACACGTGCTCGACTTCACGTAAAATTCTGACCAGTTAAATCATGTAACCTAACTCCTTGTAAAGTATTATATTTGTAGTATGCAATGGCGTCGGCGTTGTCACTACGCGTAAACAATATGGAAGCGTGCGCGTGCTTATGATCGAAGCGCCTTTCTTTCTAATTTGTGGATCGAACTAAATTGAATGGCGCTCGTATCTAGTGGGTATTATCAATACGCTAATCGAATTCCGAGGATAAATATTGAAATTGTGGTAACCGTAAAACAGTCCAAGTTGAAAACTCTAAAAATAATACGTTTTCGTGTGTTGACACTTATTTTACATTTTGTATTTGGCTAAAATATATACAGGGTGCCCCAAAAATGTGACAAAGCCCCAAAAAAAAAACACTGAGTAGGAGAGCTCTATACCTACCAAAAAAAAAATTTGGTAAAATTAATAACTTTTTCACATTTTATTATATTTCTCAGTAAAATATTAGTTGAAGTACCTGGAAAAACGATTCAGAATACCCGAAAAATAAAACTAACAACCCCGTGGAGCTATCCCTAGGAATAATAGCATAAAACTCAACGAAAAGTAATAAAAAGGCTGTAATGTAAAGGCTGGCTCGAATTTCAAAAACCTTTTTCCACACTCGTGGGAAAAACGCTTTTGCGCGCAGATTTCTACTGAGAAAGAAAGCCTTTCCGAGCTAGTAAGGTGAAAAAATCTATAATCAATAAAATTCGATTTCAAATTCAAATACATCTTTATTTCAGAGTTACAAGTAACGCTTGAAATCGTCAATCAGTTTTAAACTCTACTGCTCATTCATAAGGCAGATTCCCTTGTGAAAAACGAGCAAGGAACTGTAAGAATTGCTCTTTGTAAATAAACATTTGTACACATCATTCCTACAATACTTCGGTCATTCTCGAACTAATATTTACTACTACCTACTTTCCTTTAATTTTTATTACTTAAGTATTCGAATTTTTTTACGTGCAATATTATTTAATATTCGAGTATTGCATTTACTGCCACGTACTCAGTTCCACGTGGAACAATTGTAACCTTAACATGTCATATTTATTCCCATTAGTTAGAACGTCATGTGACGAGAAGAGTTGTGTACGAATGTGGAGGGATATAAAAGGAAAGGAAAGCCAAAGAAAAGATGGACGGATTGTGTGAAAGATCATAAAAACATCACAAGAGTGTTTTAATGCCTAATTATGTACAGTTACATACACTGCTTTAACTACACACATACTATAATAAGCTCTCTATGACGTGTTCAGGAACCACATGTTACGACTGCCGAAATGGCAGCAAATAAAAACTTTTCTGACGCATGTCACACGACCGTCGTTTTTATTTAATTCATAGGCAAACCAGAGTCGGCCCCAACTATCATATCGTTCGATATCAAGTAACATGTGAAATTTGTCAAATTGTTTGCTATTGACATTTCATTTCGAATAAAACTTCATCTCGACCGGTATTAGAATTGAGGTCGAATCAAATTATTTTGTTTTTCAGAAATGTTCGAAATTCGAATGTAATAATAAAATCGAATTCGATGTTATTATGAAGCAATAATAAGATTTTCACAGATAAGAAATTTGTTTTAACATAACAGTTTATCTTTATGCTTGTCGTAATTTGCGGTTTTTGAACACATCATAGAGGGTTTATGATATGTGTGTAGATAAAATAATAAAATTTGCCACGGAAATTAGGTAGTGAACACTAGTTCGAGAATGACAAGATTTATTTACAAAATCGAGACTACCTGCCCCCGCAGCATGGCTACGCATGATAGTCGCGCCACGCGATAAAATTGAAATAAGCGCGCGCGTCGCGACTATTATGAGTAGCAATGCTACGGGGGCTGCAAGAGTTAAGCGGGTCACTACCATTGATTTTTGTTACCCAAGTACGCAGAAGGTACATAGCCTATTAGTATAAAGTTTTTGTTTTGCGATAGTTTTAAACCTAACAATAGTACATATTGAATATCAACAGGAATTTTATTATAGAAGCGTATACATTGCCCCTTAAATTAATTTGTGACTTCGTGATGACGACCGTGAAGAACAGCGTAGTTTATTTTTGTGCCTCATATTAATGCATAGATTCCCAAACTTTTTGGTTCACTGCCCACTTTGGCAAGATAAAAACAAATTTTAACGCCCACCAGCACAAGAAATAATTGAAAATGCGTATTTTTTTATATAAACCTAACACAAAAAATCACAAGGAAAATAATTTACATATACAAGGCGTCTCGCGGCTATGCCACACGGAGGAAAAGTACCTTATATCGACCCCTTCTACGCAAAGTATCGTATGTCGAAATTGCCAAGTTTACAGGGGAGCATTTTAATGTTCTCCGTTTTATTCGTCAAAGCTCGTTCTTAACATAGAGTGATAATCTAATAGATCATCTAACTGATATCTAGGATTTTATAATACTCTATGTGAGTAATGAGCTTTGCCGAATAAAACTGAGAAATGCAAAAGTCACATGTTAAGCTTATTTCAGTGAATTCAGAACTTTAAAAGGCTCCCCTGTAAACTTGGCAATTTCGACATATGATACTTTACATAGGAGGGGTCGAAATACCGTAGATTTTTATCTAGAAGAAATGTTAAGTTTCATGGTCTTCCTTTTATTTAAGATGCTATGTTATTTAGAAGAAAACAATCCTTATGATTGAGGCTTTCGATCAGTATAGTAAGATTACAGGATTTTTTTTACATTTGGCGGGTTCGATTACCGGTTCAGACAGGCGAGTATTTAAAAACCTTAGAATGTAGTTCCAATTGTTTTTAAAATCAAAATGAAGTCTTCAAGTCAAAGTCAAACAATCATTTATTTTATAGGTAAACTTTGACACTTGAAAACGTCATTTTATAAGCTACTGCTCGTTCACTATGCCGACTTCTCTGAGAAGAACGAGCAAGAAACTCTAGGGATTGCTCTTTTCAAATAAACTTAAATGCTATATAATACATTTTGAATCATATTTGTGTGGAATCTAGACTCATGTTGTCTTTCCATACATCTTTATCTAACACGTAGTCTACAATTTTGTAATATGACTTTTCAATTAAAATACTTTTAATCTTAGGAAATGGCAATCTTACTATATGCTCCGGAATCTTATTGTAAAAATCTTCTTTCAGTAAAAATTTCTACCCACGGTTTTTTAACGTTTTTTTATAATATCGAGTGCCGGGACGAACTTTCCCTCTGTGTGGCATAGGCGCATGACGCCCTGTATATGTAGTGTAGTTTATATAGATGATTCTGGTTTTTTTTTTCAAATGGGGTAGCGTTCCCTGGAAAGCATCATTGCCCCCAATTGCTTCCGAAGCCCGTAGGACGTTGAAGAGTCATAGGACTCTTCAACGCCCACTGGGTAGAGTCCACTTTGGGAAACTACGTATTAATTTCTATAACTATTTTTCATTAAATAAATTACTATTATTCTTAACCTTCGAGTACATAACCAGAAATAGAGACGGAATGTTATTTAATTTGTTTGAAAACTATTCTGCCAAATCATTACGGCGACTGCGCTCCGATTGGCCAGCCCGAATTCGAAAGTTAAACTTGGGCTTTGCTATAATGGACGAAAAATTGAAAAATTACATATTGAACATGGTAAATACCGATGAAATGCGATTCCGTTTGTTTCGTAATTAGATGTTTTGCTGTTTTTCCCACACCACCGAATGGAACAGCTCCCATTGTCAGATATATTATCTTTATTACAATAAATACAGAATATTGCGATTCCGTTTGTTTTGTAATTAGATGTTTTGCTGTTTTTCCCACACCACCGAATGGAACAGCTGCCATTGTCAGAGATATTATCTTTATTACAATAAATACAGAATATTTTTGGAATACACGGAGACGTACACACAGGTCAGTTCTTGGCGCTGTACTATTTCAGCTTTCTAATTTGTTATTTCAGTGCAAACGAGAGTAGATATTTAAAAGTGAGATATAAGGCCCATTTGCCTGATGAGTTATCAGGGATGGATGCCCCTTATTTCGTCTCTATTTCTGATTATATACTCGATGTTCTTAACATTAAAATACATTTTTCATAATTGTACTGTGACGCTAGGGTAAGAATGTTTATTTCTTTAACCCGTCACGATCTAGGCAATGTAGTGGCTTCGGTGGCTTTATAGTCCGTCTGTTTTGTAGACGGGAGTAAAATTGCAAGCTGCTAGTGATTGCGGTCGATAAATATTCTATCGACTATCGACTGAATATTGGTCACGCTTATGGAACAAATAGCCGAAATTATTTAATATGAATCATCCTCCACCCATTATTTATCCAATTACTGAGCTCAAGTTCATTTCAATTGTCAATTTTTGTAAGTTCACACATACATACACTGTATTTAAAACTATGTTTACGAAAAATATAAAGTGGAGATAGATTTTAAAGTTCTTCATTTTAATTCAATATATATAATCATATCCGCCTGTTCTTTTTAAAATGTATGTGAATAAAAATTTATTTCAATACTAGTAGACTAACTGTCAAAATAAGAATAAAGGATGATTCACAATTCAATAATTTTTGGCAAAATACTTATCTTCTTTCACAATCTATCGATAAAACTATCGACAACAACTACGTAACTATTACAAATTTTATGAAAACTGGCAACCTTACAAAATTCATTTTACTCCGTCTTCAAAAAACAGTTTGATTATAGTCTTCTTCTTTCTTGAAGAATTATAGTCTTCTCCTTTCTTGAAGAAGACTATAACAGGCTGGTTCATACGAATTAAGTATATATTGGTAAGTAAAGGTACATATCATGGCACATTTGATGTACCATCTTTGAACAAGTTGAACTCGCCCACTAATGTACTTTTAATTATCATTTATTACTTTACTCGTGTAAACAGGCCAGCTTTTTTTACACCGCCATTTTGTTTAATTTTAAATTTATAAAATATTGATTTTATTAAATATCCATGATGTTTTACCACCACGATATTCAATTATTTTTCAATTCAAAATTAGCTTAATGGAATTATGTGGCTATAAGTGTGGTGACCGCCTTATTTTCAAGCAAAATTCCATTTCACGTATACATTATGACGTAATACAACAATAATTATAACGAACTAGAATAAAATGTAAAGCATTAAAATAATAAGCAGTGGTCGTGGTATTATATTGAAGGCATAAAACCCACAACTATAGTTGTAAATGTAATTTCAATTGATATTTTAGTAAATGTCAAAATAACTTTTGTCATATAACAAATTTATAGGTTTCAAAAAAATAATAACACTGACATGTCAATTCATTGCCTACACAGATGGGCAAGCGTCCGGGTTTTAACCAGGCGCTTTATTAACGCCGGGCCTATATCGGGTTAAGCCCCATTAACGCCCAAAATCGAGGGCAAAATCTATTTACAACAAATTGTGAGTCACAACACGATGTAGAAATCGAATTTTGTTCAAAAAACCGTTAGATCGTATGTAAATACAAAATCTAATCTCAACGGAGAAAATAAGAAAGAATCTTAACAGAGAAAATCCACAAGACTGCAAGGTGGGTATTTATTTACCTTTTTTCGTCTTATAAAAAGATTTTTTTACATCGAAATTTGTAATAAGAATTGAATTATACCAAATTCGGTATTTGCCTATTCTGCCGACGATTCCGGGCAGAAATAGGTTAAAACTCGGCGCTTTGGGTAAAAGCCTGGTTAAAACTCGGGCGGGTTGATTGTGTTTTAATCCACTGCCCATCTCTGATTGCCTATGATTAAAATTCAGACTTTAAGAGCGCCTTCAAATTAGAAGTACTACGTAACAGATATTTCACTCTCATACAAAAAAGAAAATACCTACGCTATGATAACCAATTGTCTAATGCCATCAGGCGCTCACTACGAGGAAAAAGGAACCTAAGCACGCGCTCAGAGAGGTGAAAATAACGTTGCCCGCCGTGTGCAGTCGCGCGGAGCCGAATGCGAATAAGCAAAAGATTTGTATGAGAGCGCTTGTGCCGACGTCGGTACACTCAGCGGTAAGCACTTGTCGTGTCACCTTGAGCGAGAGACGGAGCCCTGGTAGAGGTGTAGAACGTCTGCAGTGGCGCGTATTAATGTATATTTATATTGACCAACTTCTGCTGTCCCGATTTTTTTCATCATCACCAAATCATCCTTATAAGACGTTGAGATTATCAGCATTAAAAAAACTTAGTCTAACTGAATATTCATTTTGTATGAAAAATATTTTATGAAATTCAACTTCTGCTGTCCTGATTATTTTCGTCTCGTAAAATTAAATGATCCCTTCATTAAATTGAGTCTATTAGCACTAAAAAAACTTGATTAAATTGAAAAAAGAATTAATTTATTTATAGACAACTCACGCTTGACCAAAAACTTGACTATGACAAAATTGTTTTCACAAAAAAAGACTTAATGGTTCCTAAGACAGTTTCCTTGTATCTTGTATGGTTTCGGATTACCCCATTCTGTCCCATTTAAAAAAAATCACTGTATATATAATATATTTTTCACTTCTCATGCTCTTAAAGTTCGCATTTATGCTAGGTGTAGGCTGCATAAAATAGGATTTTATGCTCTAGTGCATAGGTTCCCAAACTTTATGGTTCACCGCCCACTTAGGCAAGATAAAAAAATTTCAAGGCCCCACCGCCACAAATATAATTGAAAATATGTATTTTATTAACACAAAAATCACAATAAAAAAATGTATGTAAGTAATGTAGTTTATACTGCAATTTTTATCATAAAAAGTCATAACCCAGTTTTAAAATATTAAAATTGATTAATGATATTTCAGTTACGCATCGTTAGGGTAAGTTCCGATAAGCCGAACGTTACCGTTAACTAATTTTTAAAAGAGAGTTTTGTGATTTATTGTTTTGCTGTTTGAAACGGTTATTTAACCATTTGTCACTTAGCCGCGTTTTTGTTAGTGGACGGCAAAATAATAGTTAATTCTGGTTTATTTTTTCAAATGCGGTAGCACCCCTGGACGCGGTCAACGCTCTCCAATAGCTTCGGAGGCACTTGCCGCCCCTTAGGACTCTTCAGCGCCCACTGGGTAGAGACCACTTTGGGTAACTATGCTCTAGTGCATAAAATAAAATCGTCGTTTAAGCCTGCGCCAACAGCCACGCACACTAGAACTTTATAAAATAAAGTTTTACTTTTATTTTTTAAATCCGTGTTATATGTCTAATTGTTGTAATTTTACATTCAATTTTAATTTATTTTTTTATTTGTAATATTGCTGTTTAATTTTCTCGCAATCGAAGTGAAAAGCAGAGTGTACAACTTGTTCATAAAACCCATTTTACCCTCGATTTAAGTATCCATCTCTATATACTCATCTCGGGTAGAATGACGGGTTTTATGCACTTGTTGTGCAATCTGCTATAAATAAATAAGTTAATAACACGTACCACAACTGTCCCACGATAAATAACCTAAAATCAAGCCTTCACACCGATGGCAGCAAGTAACATGCGGCCAAATTAAAGAGTACTGCAGTAACACAACGTATGTAACTCGCTACTAAATATTATATACGACCCAACCGAGTGCGAGCTGAAGTTTGTTTACTTTTAGTCATCGAGTATATAACTAGAAATAGAGACGAAATATCATTTAATTTGTTTGAAAACTATTCTGCCAAATCATTACGATGACAACTGCGCTCCGATTGGCCAGCCAGAATTGGAAACAATTGACGAGTGTCGTCAATTGTTTCACTTCAAATCGACCAGTTTAACTTAAGCTTTGCTATAATGTTCGAAAATTAAAAAAATATACATTTAATATTTCATTACCAATGAAATGTGATTCCGTTTGTTTTGTAATTAGATGTTTTGCTGTTTTTCCCACACCACCGAATGGAACAGCCCCCCGTAGTTAGAGATATTATCTTTATTACAATAAATCCAGAATATTTTTGGAATATACGGAGACGTACACACAGGTCAGTTGTAGGCGTTGTACTATTTCAGCCTCCTAATTTGTGATTTCAGTGCAAACGAGAGTTGATATTTAAAAGTGATATAAGACCAATTTGCCTGATGAGTTGCCAGGGATGGATGGTGTACGCTTCCAACGACGCTCCCATCGACACGTTAACACTGACACACAACTACACTAAGACTCACTGCACGTCCTACACATTACTTACACATTGCTTTTTGCTGTGATGCACCGCTTCGCGTTACCCACTAGGCGATAGCTGAAAATCAGTGCGTTGCTTTTGGGCAACACCTGCACTGAGCTATGGCCTGTTTGGCTTGCTGCAGCACTCACAACTTGCTTTTTAATTAATTGTAGATATATGTCGTTTATTGTGT
>NW_020655597.1:1572-12161 GCF_003589595.1 Hyposmocoma kahamanoa | reverse complement strand
AGCGGAGGTAATCTGAGCGCGCTCGTAAAGTAAAAATCCGACTTTACCTTTTGCAATTTTCCTTTTGTTTGTTGGTGTTACTTTGTTTTTGTTGTGCCATTTTCTTCTATTAGGATTTACGCTTAGTGATCGATATATTTGTTTCATAATCGACAAGGCTGTGTCCTCATAGTTTTGTTCTGTAAAATAATGAAAGGCTTTGAAATCTTTGTGAACAACCATCAAACTAAAGCCGTGGCTGTACCACAAGAAACATCTGTCAAAACAATTGACAGTGTAACTGGTCTTGATTTGTCTTACAATTACTATGGCATGCAAATCTTCAGCGTTCTTCTTCATTAAACTGCGGAAGTAGTTAAAGTAACCCAACAGCAGCACAAGAAGACACGACAGATACTTACTTAATAAATTTATCAGAGAATGGTTACTGGACCATAGGCTATCTTCATTTGATGTATCGTTCATTGCTATTTCCGAAAGGCTGGAGCTCAGGCTGGACTCGGATGTCGCTGTGAAGACAAGACAAGAAATCATCATCAACGTCTTAGTTTTGCACACTATACAGAACTATTAACTATATTTTTAAAGTAAATGAACTTGATCTTGACCACTACCTAGCCCTGGAGCAAAGATAGGGTCTACTATGAAAAAGACCACTCAGAAAATACGTACTCACTCGTACCTTAAAGATACTCGGGTTGTATATGCTCGTAAACACAGTCGCAGGCAGGGAATTCCATTCCTGGACTGTGCTAATAATAAAAGATGAAAAGCGCTTCGTACGCCTGAAGGGAATATCGACCAAGTTAGCATGATATACCGCCGTACGTCTGGATGTCCGCTGCTAAAAGGGGGTGGGATGAACTGGTGGAGCTCAAATCTCATCGGTACACTCACCGAAATATATACTGTAGAATATATATAGCAACAAATAAGTTTTAAAGTCAATATCTTTACACGTGTAGTCTGTGAGTCGGTTATACTCAGGGGACGTAGGTATAACGGTCTGCGCGTTCCGGATGTTGCTGGGACTGTTGCGTTCAAACGATTGCAGACGTCATAATGCATGAGATGCCTGACAACCCCAATCTGAGCGCATTGTCCACACGTTGGGATTCTTCGAAGTATGCCGATGGATGCGACTATATGGGGTCGCATGTAAAATTAATGTTTTAGGTTATGTATTAATGTTTGTGTGTATTGTGCAAGTAATTAACCCTTAGAGTGGTTTCACATGGCGACTTTCCAAACGCCATGCAGTAGTGATGTAGTCGCGCGTTTGCATCGATGCAATCGCCTATACATCGCAAGTGTAAGACCTAAGCATTGGTCAAATCTAAACCTGCAACATTATTATATTTTAATAATTGCTTACTCGATGTACTCTGTAGAGAATCACTCGAAGTGGTAAAAGACGGTGCAGTAGAAGAATTGGGAATCACAATGGCCATGATTGTAAATTGATATTACAGGCTTTTGATTTATTCTGCTTGCATAATATACTGTCTCTCTCGCAATCTCGGAAGACTGCAACAGTTTTTTGTACACTGACGTTTTTAATTGAATATTTATACAATATTTTGTTAGAGTCGATTGGACATTTTACCGCACTTTTTTTTTTAGTTTTTCTTTTTTAATTTCTGTGATATGTTATTTATTGTGAAAATCTATTTCCACTGATCTTCTTTTTTTTCTTTACATATATTTGAGATACTCACCTATATTGGCGGAGTTACAAACTCCTACGGACATAGGCCCTTATAAAAATAGTGCGCTCTGTACTTTTTTAAATATTAATGGGAAGAAGTACGGAATTGAGATGAAAAAGAATGGTTACCTATCAGCAGTCCGAAATGACATTTTGACATTAGGAAAATGTTTTTTCTTTTAAACCTAACTTAACCTAACCTCACCATGTTCCTGCGTGCACCTTTTTTTGTTAATCCGGGGGAATCTGCTTACAGATACTCCGTCCCTACAGGGGCAGAGCCGGGGTTATGTGGGACTGGGCTGAACCCTAAGGGGGAGCAACCCGACCGCATTAAACCCCCGGAGTGTTTCTCCGCACTCGTTCGCACCCCCACCAGCGGCTGGCTGCGTCTCCCCATCGGTCCCCCGACTCCGAATGCTCACATTCGGACCAGCTCGCCGAACACCAAACGAGCCTTTCATCCCGGGCCCCTCTATGCTGGGTAACGAACTCCTCCGAGTCCGCTATCCAGGGGCCAGGACAGCATTCACTCAACTGTGAAGTTCAGTGGCTGCTCCCCCAGCCACCTATCGCGCATCCGCGCGGACTCTCTGAGGAGAGCCCATTGGAGCGCCCACTGCACGGGCCAATCGCCCAAGCTACAAATAGTGGAGGTAGTTTTTTTTGGTAAATTTTATCTTGCTGAACCATGGCTTGCGAGGGATAAGCTCTTGAATCAAGCGGTAGTGCTTTCCTTAGGAGGTATCGGGCATTCAGCCTCTATTCCATGCCTCGTATAGATATCGCTTCGGTAGATTTACCAGTCATGGCTATAGTCAGTGCAATTCGGTGCGTGTTCGGAAACGGACGCGTCCATTACGCAGTGAGAATTATTATAATGCGAGTTTCGCGAGGCATGGGCCCCTGCGTGTAAGTGGCAATGGGTTCCCAACAACTCATTGCCAATGAGCTTTTGGCGTTTATCCAACACGCCATCGATACCATGGACGAAGTCAGCATCGCACAGATCTGCAAATCCAACTTCAACGAGGTTGATATTAGCAGAAGATGCTGTTGTTCCAGAGCTTCGGCAAAGTGAGCAAATGCCATCTTGCCGAAGGGATGGAGGCGTGAAGAGTCTCCATGATATTATCACAGTTCTAAAGAAGACTGACATTACATACATTCGTGGCGACGGAGCTGTACAAACTGCCCAGCATTGACTACGTCGATGTTACCAGGCTGCTGAAGGATATCACTTCCCTGAAGTCAAGTCTGGCCTAACACATAAGTCAAGAGGAATGTTGTTATCCATATTTCAGATCATAATAGTAGAGCTCCTTGTGGAAAAGTTTGTCTAGGGAAGTACTGCCACCTTACTTATTTCTGCCGCCAAGCAGTAATGTCAGCATTACTATGTTCCCATTTAGAAGGGTAAGGGTGCTAGTGAAATTACAGGCACATGGGACTTGTCAACTTATGTCTCAGGGTGACGGGCGCAGTGGCAGTGCCACTGCTATGGACAGGCGTGTAACTTACCATCAGGCGCACGACTTGTTCGTCCCGTCACTTGATATTATATAAAAAAAACTCAAAGATCAAACCCGTCTTACATATAGATGGTACTGATGAATAGCATGGAAGTTGAACACTTAGAAGTTGTTTTTACAAAACTTGCGAGAGTCCTTTTCATAAAAGAAATCGTGCGAAGGAATGTCGAAATATTGATAGCGAATGACGTAAAAGTTTTGTAGGTGATTATTAGACTGAGGCAAGACACGTGCCTTATTTTGGTAGTATTTGGTGGAACCTCTATTGGCATCCAACAATACCACATAACAAGAATAAATCGTAAAATAAAAGGTTTCAAGGAAATTACCATAATTGGATTGTGATATTGGAACGATCGCAGTCGAGGGTATTTCTTGTGGACGTTACCATCCCGCATGACGGGAGTCTCGTGAAAGCCGAATCCGAGAGACGCCGGAAGTATCTCGACCTCGAGATTACCGACATGTGGGATATGGCCTGAAATAATCTCAAATGTTTTATCCGCAAATGGGTCAACTCCAGTCAGCCTTGATAACAGTTTGAGGCGGTTGGATTTCTGTGTCGTGTCGCTTCCAGCACAAATGAATAAGAATAAAAGTGAGAGCGAGAATAAGAATATTAAGAATAAGAAAACTTTATTGTGTTCGCCAAGACACACATGAATGAACTTAAAATCTATCATACTATAACATTATAAACTTATAACTATAACATAATACAATAAGGGCGCGTTCCCACTATGTCGTCACGTTTTATTATCGTTGGACGACTGTCGTGTCTAGCCTGTTCCCATATCACGACTATCTGTCGTGGACGATTTTTTATCGTTGAATGACTGTCGTGACTAGCTGTTCCCACTAGATCGTGGCGACAATTTATCGTTTCACGACAGCCTCCTTGCCCATCTCTGGCTACGACCCAAGGCTACTGCAACGTACGAGAGGGGAGGGCACGGAGCAGAATACGTGCGGACAGCGATAAATAAAACGTGATGACAATAGTAGCTGCGACAATCTGTCGTCACGATTTTTTATCGTTACAACGACAAACTGTCGTCCCTGTGGGAACACCTAGGACGTCAGACGTCGGACGATAAAAAAACGACAGTCAATCGTGTCGTGCTATTTGTGAACAACTTCATTTAAATATACAAGCCACGACACTGTAAACTGCACGACAATCTGTCGTCACGACATAGTGGGAAAGCGCCCTAAATAGACAAAGAACGGTAATTTGCACACAAATGCAATTTACTTTTGATAATTTCACAACATCACAGTAAACACAATAATAATACGAATAATAATAGAAATAAATGAGTGTCGCGGCCATTGACTTACAACTATATGGACGTCGGGTCCGCGCTAAAAAGAGTCCGAACTTATAGGGCGTTAAAATCGTATACAGAGCGTCATTCACGCTTTAGTCTTCGTTTGTTCGACTGACAGCGAAGCAAGCAAAATTAGACAGTACTGCGATGACATTACAATTTAAATTCAACGTTTTAGCTTTTTCATATTCCTTTACATGTCACTACGTTTAAACAGGTTGACTTGGGACATTTTTTCGTGGTTTTTGTATTAGACCCGTCGTCCATTTATTTGTAAGTCAATGGTCGCGGCGCACACAAACGGAACTTGCTCAGCATTTTGAAGGTCATCCTACCTATAGCGCTGGTTTTCAGCAAGCCCGATATGAGTGAAGCACAGACTCGAGTGCAAACAAAACATACATACATAACGTGTGTGTAATAGTGTAATACATATATAACGTGTGTGTGTGTGATAGTCGACATGTGCCATCAGTATATAACCAGAAATAGAGACGACATAAGGGCCATATATTCCTGGTAGCACATTAGCGGTACAGCTCTTATAAATATCAACTCCCGTTTGCACTGAAATATAGACAGGCCAACTACTGACCTGTGTGTACGTCTCTGTATATTCCAAAAAATATTCTGTGTTTATTGTAATAAAGATAATATCTCTAACAATGCCGTGCTGTTCAATTCGGTGGTGTGGGAAAAACAGCAAAACATCTAATTACAAAACAAACGGAATCACATTTCATCGGTAATTAAATATTAAATATGTAATTTTACAATTTTCTTCCATTATAGCAAAGCTCAAGAATATTTGTGTAATAATAGTTTAAATATATAATAATAAATATGTTTATAAATGATTATAATCTTGCACGCTACTCGCAGACGACGATCGTTCGTCGTCTTTCACCCAAAATGTAGAAGCTGGTCCTGCTCATCCGATCCTGAGTCCCTGACCCGAGCCGACTGTGTCACTGCCGGGGAATACCGCCGCTCTCATTTCAAAATTCAAAATTTATCTTTTAGGGGAGAGGCGAGGGTCTGAGAAAAGAAAAGCATAATAATAATAATAACGCACACCCTAATATCGCGGGTGCCATGGACACACACATAAATAACCACAAATTACACCCAAACTCACAAGAGAAATAAATATGGGCCATACAAATATTCAGAGGCAGTTAATTAACACAACTTAATAAAAAATAGCTTCGTTTCCAATTTTACAAAACAAATAGAAAAGGAAAAATTATTCATCATCACTACGTCGCACTGTTGAGCACGGATCATCTCTAGGGATAGGGTTTAGGGGTCGTATTCTAGAACTCTACTCAATGCTTAAGTCAGGACTTGAGTATGATTCAAAGCACTAGAAATCATACTCAAGTCCCTGCCATTAGGGTCGTATTTCCAGTGCTTGTGTTGCCAGTACAATCCTGACTTGAGCATTGAATAGAGTTCTAGAATACGACCCTTAGTCTAGCTGGCCCTTTACCTACACGTTTCCTAAAAGTTCTGAACTTCTTCGACGTGCAGGTGTCTTTGCTATGCTTGCTTTCACAAAAATATCGGCCTGTATGTATACCATAGAGCATTATATGAAAATATTTTTTACGATAAGTGTTCCATCAAAAAATAGAATAAAAAATGTTCAATTTTGAAAATTGAAAGAAGAAATTTTTGCTTGTGCCATGTGCGTTGAAATTTTTGTGAAATTCTAAATTTTTTACCGTTTCACCGGTAATTTCGGCAAAATTTTATTAACACAAATTTGTTTTTTTAAAAAGTGTCCTGCTTTGAAGATATAGCCAGAAATGTAAGTGAAATTCTTACTGCGTTCCGGTTTTGAAGGGCACCCTTACCCTTCAAAACTGGAACACAGTAATGCTGACTTTACTGCTTGGCGGCAGAAATAGGCAAAGTGGTACTTCCCTGGACGATTTTTTTTTTCTCTCTTGCTTTGTTTTTTTTTCTTCCATGATTTTGCACTTCAACCATATCTGCTACAAGTCTTATAGGTACGTTGCAGCAGCAGATCAATCGACATCATATTGATTGTGTATGGGGATAAATGCTATTTAGATGCTGATGAGCTCGTCCTGACTTTGGTTCAAGTCGGAATTGATCCGATCGGGTAGTCTCGAAATCAGATGGATTTCTGAGCGAGAAGATGAACCTGATTCCTACTATATCTTTCTAATTAGTGAGTTAAATCAACTATTCTTCCGATTAGAAATGTCAAAAGTTTCCAATCGGCCATTTGTGATTCGCAATTATGCGCCTTGACTCGGAAGATACGCAGTTTCCGATCGGGAGAGGCAATCAAAATCAAGCTGAAAGTGTCAACCAAAATCCGAGTGGTCTCCTACGAGTATACGATACGACTTCACGATAGGAGCATAAGGACATGAATACCCTTTTGTTACTATAGAAAGCAGTGGGACTACAAGAAACAAGCCTCGCACGTGGTCCCACTAGTGGCACAAATTAGTGGGAAAACAGCGATCAAAAGTATCTTATTAATGAAAATAATCAACAACAAGACTGTAAAATACCTGCTTCGGAAAGTTAAGTAGAAGTAAAGAAGAAGCGCAAACCGCCGTAATAATTGAAAATTTCGTAAAAACCGCAGAAAGAAATTTAGTCATTTTTATCTGATTTATAAATATAGTCGTCAGAAGTTCGCATTAGGGGTCGCAGCGAGGCATGGAGCGCAGTATCTTGTAAGTAAAACTGTCAGACCGCGTGCGAAACAGCATACTGCGCTTCAAAACACAGATCGTCGACGTTGGTCATGAAGCCGCGAGCTTGAAATGGAACTGGGCCGGACGCGTCTGTCTCATACCAAACGAGCTGTGGGCAAAGACCACTACGGAGTGGATCCCACCAAATGCAAGACGAAGTCGTGGAAGACCCAGAACGAGGTGGCGTGGCGAATTGGATGCGTATATGAGGGCTTGCCCTATAGCGGCGTTAAATCGCGAAGCGTGGCAAAAGGGAACGGAGGCCTTTGCCCTGCAATGGGACAGTATTGGCTGAAAAATGAAAAAAAAAAATGAAAAATAAATATAATCAAGAGATACTTCCCGTATTCCCAACTTATCTATTTCTGCCGCCAAGCAGTCATGTTTATTTATTTATTTATTCGTATTCTACAACAGTAAAAATAACTAAACATGTAGTCAATATAGGGTTGAGTCAATCACCGCCCAAAAGCAAGCTGCTTAATGTCGATCACAGAGCCTCGGACGGTGACCGTCTCCTGGTAGTAGCCAGCCGATGTTAGAAATTTCGATGCAGAGTTACTGAAAACGTCAGTATCATCAATCCAATTTAAAGATTCTATCAAAGTCAGAATGGTGCCCGCTTTAGTGTACAGGGGGTGTCGACTCTGGCGTAGAATCGCAGAACAATTAATACAGTAGAAGTGGTTAGTTAGCGTCCGAAGCGTGCCAACTATATGTCTCGACAGACCTACTTTAGCTCAGTCCGCAATTTTCGCATTGTAAGCTATGGTTGTGTCATTATTAAAAAAATGCCAAAAATATTTCACGCGGTAGTATTTCAAATCAACAGTAAGTCGTATTTTAGTAAATTGTCAATTTTCTGATTATCTATATGTTCAGATGTTAATCGTTCGCCGTAGTCCAGCTACTGGCCGTAACATGGCAGCATGTTGAATAAAATTTCCATTTATAATCAAAACGTCGTTACTTGCAATAAGGGTATTGGACTTTCGACAATATAGCGACTGGGTATAGTGTAAATTGTATTAACAATCCAGAATTTGTTACATATTTTTAAATTAAAATCTATGATCTACCATTACCATGATTTCTTGTATTTTCATTGTTTTTTTTCTTCCGTGCGTAGAACGTAACGTGGTACTGGTGGGATAAAAAGGCATCTGTGCCAATAGAGGGGGGTTTATAATATATACTTAAAAGGGTCATGTTGTTAATATTTTAATTTTGGATAGCATTGTAACACATGGAAGCAGTAATAGATACTTTGACTTATTTGCAGGTCAGGCCCCGCTTGCATGCATTTTGAGGGCTGCTACAGGCCCGACGTTTGCTACTCTGGCCTGAGACTGCTCAAGATGTCCGTGAGTAAATTAAGATCTGTTGAAATAATGATTACTAAGTACTTTAAATGTTTAATTATGTAATTAGAGTTTGTGTGTAGATTCGTAAATATTAAGCCGTATTTATAAAACAGATTTATTGAATCATCTATCCATCCATTACTTTATAATGTCAGGATATTTCACCACCATGTTATTCAATTATTTTTTCGGCCGGATTCGTGCCGATGACGTGTTCCAGTAAACCGTGGCAGATACTACGTTCACGTACGACACTGTGTTCATACAATGAATATGTTTTGGTGTAATAAATCAAAGTAAAAAATATATATTTAGAAAAGCTACGAAGAAGACTACATGGAGATATGAAAACTAATATTAATATTAAAATTTCAACAAATTAGACAGATTTTTGTAACGAGAGTAGGTGTAGCCGATGAAGTGCTTTGAATTTGTGTTTACATGACTCGTCATGTATAGGTACTATAAGTACACATGTGTTTGTCATATAGGCTTTAGGAGTCCTAGTTTTGACTATATGAAATAACAAGAAAAAAGGGAGATAAAAATATGGGATGACGACGAAAGAGGTCGCATGGTCACAGCTTGACTTATCTGAATTATTCTGTTATTTCAGCACATGCCTCGAGATCAGTAATTGGACAATGGAGGGTCAGGGGATGGTGGCGGTAGTGCGGGGACTGCGGGACGCGGGGCTCGCCGTAACTCTCCTGGACGGCACTGGGAAGGAGTACTCAATTAATAATGGTAACTTGGATTCTAGTAGAAGTAGAGCTCCTTGTGAAAGGGTTCGTCCAGGGAAGTACTGCCACCTTACCTATTTCTGCCGCCAAACAGTAATGTCAGCATTACTGTGTTCCGGTTTTGGAGGGCAAGGGTGCTGGTGAAATTACAGGCACATGTGACTTGTCAACTTATGTCTCAAGGTGACGGGCGCAGTGGCAGTGCCCCTCAGATCTTTGCAATTTAAAGCTCTGAATAGCACTGCAACTGCTATGGGCAGGCGCGTCGCTTACCACCAGGCGCACGATTTATTCATAAAAGAAAGTTGTAATTTTGCATGCAATTTTATCCCAATAATAAACTTTACACAATAGACCTAATTAGGTAATTGATATGATTGACGTGTGTATTATTCTTCTTCTTGTAGCAGGGTTATCTGATGAAGGTGGACAATATTTTCACAATCGTCTGATTTTGACAGACGGTGCAGCCGGCTGCGGCGCAATGCAGAACACAGGCACCGGTCATATACGAAGTGCTGGCACTGACAACGCGGGGCGCGGAATACCCTGCAAAGACTCGATTGCTCAAGCTGTTGACGACCGTTATACCACCGTGTATAAGGTAATACTTTCAAGTTCTTGACAAAATTATGCTTAATTATAAAGAACTAAATATAAATAATTAATAAATGGTCTCTATTCAACTAAGCATCTTGCCAACGCACGCACTGTGAATATAAGTATGTCGGGACTGTCAGATTTTAGAAATAAATTTACTATTTATTTTAAAGATCAATTGGTACTAAGCGAAACGTAGGACAATTTCTAGGTAGCTTGTGTGCAGCCTGAGAGTCCTAACCACCACTGTGTCTTTTCTCGTCTACGACCACTGTTCCCCATAGAGCGATATATACTGTAACCAGTTGGCGCCTGTGTGTCGCAGTTTTTCGTCGGTGCTCATGACCGTTTCCGACAAATATAATATAAATATTAGATGACACCACATACGTTGCTCTGATCTCAAAGTAAGAAGCTAAAGAACTTGGTTTATGGAAATTCGAAACAACGAAACTACCACAAACACCCAGATCCAGTGTGAAAGAAAGTGGCATTATATTCCGACACCACATCGGCACTTGGTGCGTTGAAATCATAGCGTTGTTGGGGCGACGCAACGCCGACACAGCG
>NW_020655597.1:0-1562 GCF_003589595.1 Hyposmocoma kahamanoa | reverse complement strand
TTTTTCTGAGTGTTCGATCTTTGTATTAATAATTATAACAAACTAGTGGAGTAATTTCATAAAAAATAATTGAATATCAATTCAATAAAAATTTAATTAATACAGTGAATAGCGACATCTCTCGCCAGGACTGGTAGCTGTAAAGGTACTAACTGGGTGATAAATCTGTAATAGATTTCTCATAGATGGCGCTACGACTAAAAAGTCGTTGAAAGACCAAGTATAAAGACACGACGCAAGCACATAGAAGAATTCGTGAGGTCCGTTGGTTCGTTCCGTGGCTTAGTTGGTATAGCGTCTGGCACGGTATGCAAGAAGACGTCGGTTCGAATCCGACCGGATCGAAGGAATTTTTTCTGAGTGTTTTTTCTGAGTGTTCGATCTTTGTATTAATAATTATAATAAACTTTTTAATTTTAGTTGTTTGTACTATCTGACACTTCTTAAGTCTGTACCTATTTGGTAGTAAGGTAGTTCAAACTCGAAGTCTCAACTCGAAAACTCGTCCTTCTTGAAGACCCCCAGCTCCTGCGTTTTGGATCGGATTGGTATTTATTACTTTCTTTTGTTACCGCACCGAGTTATCACCGTTTAGAGCGATCTATTTAAGTTATTTTCATTTTTGTCTGAAATTAAAATCACAAGTTGTTTTATAAGATAAAATTTTTAATTCAATCGATATTCAGTGAAATTATTCCACTAGTTTGTTATAATTGTTTATACAAAGATCGAACCGACGTCTCCTAGGAAACCGTGGCAGACGCTATGCCAACTATGCTAACACGGAACGAACCACCGGACCTCACGAATTTTTCTATGTGCTTGTTGTCGGATCTTTCTATTTGGTTTTCAAGGATTTTTTAGCCTTAGCGCCATGTATGAGAAATCTATGAAAGCACTTCGTAGCCCTGGCTAGAGATGTTCTCCAAGATGTTTGTAAAGTAGTACTTTGCGAGGGCGTTAATATTTTACAAATAATGAATAATCATGTATATTTTCTTCTCTCTTATCTATAAGTATCCATTTTAAGTATCTGCTTTGATAGCAGGTTTTAGGATAGCATCCTAATGATTCGTAAACCAGTATTTTTTTGTTTATTCACAGGCAATGCACTGCAAAGTGAATCCAACGTCACCACCGGTGGAATTAACAGAGTTTCCGCCACAGCGACCTGAGAAGCCTAGCCCTGGTAAGAGAATTTAACATGTCTCGTTCGTTTTTCGCTTGGTGTTTGTAATAAATAAGAAGGATAGTCTTCAATTTAATGGCCGAAGAGGACGAAGAGCCTCTCCAGTTCACCGTATACTCCTCCTGGGCATTCTCAGTCAGGAAAACATGGACAACCATGGTTAAGACGTGTTTGGGACGGCTCAACACTCTGCGCAGACATCTTTTGCCAATGGTGGAGTTAGCACATTAAAAAATATTTGTGGTTTTATGATACCAGGTGACGATAACTTCGTGGTGGGAGGCACAGGCAGTGGTGACACCAATTTCCAGCCTTTCAGGGTTAGAGGTGAAAGTGTGTCCAGGAATGGACTCATGTGGTCAAGAAAAGGTAT